>NW_006239198.1:516551-545974 GCF_000226075.1 Solanum tuberosum | reverse complement strand
TAATTTTACCTTTCAACTTCCCCCCCCCCCCTGCCTTGGAGGTAGAGAGTTTGTTTCCGATAGACCCCCGGCTCGAGGAAAAACAGTTCAAAGCATTTTTGAAAAAGGAAATGACGGAAATGTAGAAGCCAATGAAAACCTAAAAAGTAAGAGAATATCTTACCTTCAGCTCAAATATCAATTCTGTAGATCTGCTGACATTAGGATTTTGTGATGGCACAGCATCCACAGTCTCTCCAGAATCATCCTCCAATGGTCCTACACATGAAGCTTCATCAAGGAGGACTTCATCATCCTCTGAAGCAGAATAACTGCTATTGGATCCAAGTAAAATGCATGAATCCAAATATTTTCCATTCTGAACCACAAAAGAAAAAGGAAATCAACTTAGCCATTCCATCGCCACCAAAACAATAGAGCTTCATAATTAATATTTGTATAATAAGTGAATCATGCATCTAGAGGACATACCTTGATCTTAACATTCCTAAATTGCAACTTCTTTCCACTTCCAACGTAAATTATAGCCTCTTCACTCGGACAAGAGAGATTTTTTCCTCTCCTATCTTGCAAAAACAAAATTCCACCTTTGCCATCATATATGAAAAGATCATACCTTTCATCATCAGCAACCAAAGGTCTCTGAGGAGAGAGTGAGAGTTCCGGAGAAGGCTGGTTAAAAACTGAATCATTAAGAATAACAGCATCTACAGTATGAGAACTTCCATCATCGTCATTTGCCAGCATACTTCGAACATTTGGTACAAAAAACTCCACAACAGCAAGCAAAAAATCAAGTGCAACTAGAAGTTGTGGCCTTTGAATGAAGAGAGAAAACGATGTCAAATTTTCATTGAATCTTGCATCGAGAATAACCATTGCAGGTACAAGTTTCATGTCCTCGTCATTAATAGTATTCAAGGTCATGCCAGCATATGCACCAGCATCAGCCACTGATTGTGAAGGATTATACCCAATTGTTTCCGGCTTCCGAATTGCCAACCTGAGTTCCTGTGCTATACCTTCACGATTATCCATCACGGTGAAATCTTCAAGTGTTGAAGACAAAAAGCCTTCTCCCACTGTATTGGATTTGTAGAGAAGCCACAGACCACTTACCTTGAAAACAAAAATAAGATTTGGATTCAGAATTTTGCATGCATAAAATTAAGGGGTCATTTGGTTGGGAACAAGTTATCCCAAACTTTGCAACCAAACAAGACACCAAAATTTTATCACTAGACTATTTTTTCATTCCAGGACTATTTATTTTTATCCCTCACAAAAAACGACCCCTAAAAGATAAATGAAAACAAAGATTAAACATAATTGGAATATAATTATTATCAATAATTGATGATGTGCAAAATTTATGATTTAAAAAGAGATAATTCAAGATAGATATTGAGTCATCACAGTATGTATACAACTATCCAAAGCATTGCACTTCAAGCATATTTGTTTGAGATCAATTCATCAATAAGTGAGAAAATACATTTTTCACAAAACTGCCTAACCAAAATGAAGGTGATATGCAACATCATGCCCAACTGTTTGTATTTAAGCATCTGCCTCTGCTCAAATTTACTTTTGTTCATCAGACAAAAACGGCAAACAAAGATCAAACATGCAATAAGACCAATTCCCTCACACTGTCTTCAATGAAAATGCATTTGAAAATTAGCAAAATTTGTTCCCTGATATGTTTCCATTATATCATCTAACTGACAACTATTGACCCAAGAAACATCAGAGAACAATGTTCTTTCATTTCACAGAATCAAAAATTTAACAAACTGGAATAGCAAGAAGATGGATGTACAATTTGAAAGGGTAATAATATTTTTTTTTAAAACCTAAATAAAGGAGCCTCAAACTGAGTTACCTGCATCGTTGCAAGCGATGCATCCCTTGTCAATCCATAGTGAAGGCCAAGCTCAACCAGATTAATAGCAATAGAGACCTTGGTTACAATCCACTTATCTTTATCTTTATCTTCAGCTTCAGATTTAACAACATCAGAATTTCTCGCTGATAAATGTTGTGCCTTTTCAGCTGAAGGTGATGAGGAGTCATCTATCAGAGGCGGCACAACATTAGGAGTCTCTGAAAGATTTTCCTGCGCGCATTCTGCAATTATCTCATACTCCTTGCTTGATAGAGCAGCTTTTAATTCTTCAATCTGAAATTTTCAGACAGCATGAAAATTGGGAAAATTTGAAAACAACAGTCAGATAACTTTTTGTATTAAAGTACCTTGATAGCAACTTCAACACTAGGAATTTGATGTAATAGGTCCCGCAGTGATCGCAGTATAACAATTGAAACTCCATTGACGTCTTGGATGATACTCTCACCCGATTCGGAGCCGGCACCCACATTTAAATTGATATCTTCGACCTAAAGGAAGGCATATTTGAGACATGTTCTCAGCTGAACTACGTATTGGAGCAACTTCAAGAAAGGGACAATTAAATAGTAGACTATTGTCGTATCTGCCTGTATTACCATTAAGCTTATAAAGCAAGCCCACCAAATTAACAATCTATGGCAATCTACAAATTCCCTATTTAAAGGATTCTCTTTGAACAAATCGCAAAACCTTTTCAAATGTTACAACATGCATTAATTGAGCTTCAAACGGGTTTTTTGATTGGTAATATGCAAATTCTGTTTCATGCAAAAGCATGTAAATCTGACGGCAAAAATGAGATTTTATTGAGTTAGACTACTTAATTCTCATTCTGTGTCTAATTTCCAAATCAGTCTAAGAAAATTGTGATATTAGCAACTAGCATCTCCATCAAAAACTTTACAAACAGAGATAAGCATAAGGATCTTACAGATATAGTTAATATTTCCCGGTGTACAGCATTCATATCACTTTTGCTACCACAAAACCACTGAAACTTGTTTTGGACAGTAATGTGAACAACATCAAGCTTCAAATAACTGCAAGAGGAAACTATGAGATCAGCTGTGATTATTTGTTATACAAATGTTACTAAAGGTCCTTTCATAAATGTTTAATCCACATATCACCGCGATACAGAGACATGGATATCAACATGAAGATACACCAAAAATTGGCAGCAAATTAAAATTTTAAATTAGACAACTGGTGATGGGTGCATATTTTAACAAAGTGACTCGAAAGCATCACCAGAGAATTGTAAACTCACTCAAGGCTATCAGTCCTTCGAGGCATTAATATTATCGGCTTTCTTAGAGAAAGATCCAACTTGAAAGCAGGCGATCCTTCAACCTCACTTCTTGTAAACCACTTCTCTGAGTTTGTAACTTGATCTGTTATTCTGACAACATCATTGGAACTGTTTGGAACAAGACCCATGAAGTAACTGACAATCTACAGGAAAATCAAAATATTATGACATTATTTATAACACAAGAATAGCCAAATAGAAAATTTAAAGCTTTACTACCTCTTGGATAAAGCGATTCAAATAAACAATCCTCACTTCGGACAGCTGGCCTATAAGGCTGTAATCATAACCCATATAGTCTTCATCATCAACATTGAATGAACAAAACTCCAGCTGCAATCCACAAACACAGTGACCAGTTAGTTTCGGGAAAATAAATAAGACACCTCCACAGAAGTGTATCAAATGGCAAACCAAAAGAATAGATACAAAATCAAGAATAAAGCAAATTTGTGGCAGAGAAGCCAACATTGTTCAAACAGCTTGTTGGTTTTTTTCTATTTTACTATATCTGTTGCATGAAATTATTCAACAAACAGTAAGTTTAATCTCCGCCAAAATAGTTCAATGAAAGAACCGGTAGATGCTCTACGATCAAAAGTCTGAACTGGCTAGAAGTCTGCACAAGTTAATGTCCACTCCTTTATTGATATTAGAAATAAGGGAGAGCGAGGCGGTTGGTGTAACTCAACAATTCCTGAATATTATTCGTGCTTCAAAGGTGTGTAAAAAGCACCAAAGGTATGTTCAGATTTAAACCACAAATTATAGTAAAGAAAGACGCATGATGAAGCCAAAAATTAAGCTATAAAAGATGCAAGAAAAAAAAAACTGACAATATAAATAAAAATTAGAAGTAGAGGAATATAAAAATCCATAATCAAATGAAATGAAGTAAAAACTAATGTTAATAGAGTTTAAAAACCTCTTAGATTTCCCATTTTGATGCAAAATATTCTTTTGATTCAAATTCAATGCCTAGTTTTTTTTCCTGCAGTAGATTTTTAATTTCCCAATCTTGAATTTGAATTTGAATTACTACATAGCCATCCATGAACTTAACAATTAATGGATCAATTTTCCATACATTTATTTATTCACAGAAAGAATTTCCGTACTATATTTGTTGTTTAGTGCCTTCCACCAGGTTTTTGTTGAAGTGCATGCCTCAGATCTTAGCACCTTCATCCGAACACCCAACTTGTGTTGTGCCTTACTTCCAAACTTCATTGCAAGTTGGCCACGCCTTTGTCAACACCCTTCAGTTCAATTTTATGTAAAATATTTCTCTAATAGTCCGTTCCACAAAGAACTGCACCTTTCTATATTTAAAAATAATCTAATATTATAATTGTCATTTACCTTAATGACATGCCTTTCTACCAAAGTAACATATTTAAGATCACAAGTTCCAAAAGTCGGTCTTTCTCTCTTAATCTCCAAGCCTAGGCAAACACCTATATAAATTGAAAGACAGGAAGTTACCAAGACTACCTCCTTTCCATGTTAGGAGCCACTTAGTTGTAACAGAAAACCTTCACTCATGCTTGTCAATTCCATCTCTCCACCAACTGTTCACTGTTACAACGTTAGCACCACCTACATTTGTACTAATACTGTTTTTTCATAGAAGGATGAAGCATGTAGCTATTGATTTCCATTTTGTTCGTGAACAAGTTCAACAAAAGACACTTGAGGCTCATCAGTCATCACCTTCACTTCATTGATCAAGTTGCTGCCGTCCTCACCAAGCCTCTTCAGCGTACAGCTTTTCTACACCATTTTCACAAGCTGAGGCTTGCTCCAGTCACCCCCCACTTGCGGGGGCATATTAACAGATAATACATGTTATACCCTCAGTTTAGGAGCTTGTTATTAGCTTCCTATTTTTTTCAGCTATCTGATGGTTCAATAATACATGGTTAGTCATTTGTATTATTTAGGATTTCCGATAGTTTCCTGTATTCTAGGTTTTCTGCTGCTTTGTACCTTATCAGATTAGTATTTTCAGTTTTGTATCTGCTCTATATAAAGAGCATGTTATACGTGAATACAATCATCTTTTTCTTTTACATCCAAACCTTTATAACACCATGACCGACCTTTGAGGCAGTTGAGCATTATACCACTTGAATGTGTTAAATTTGGAGACTTTAAGAATTTAATCTAAGTGTCGAACATTTGTTAATTAAGTTAGTATGGTCATGATACGTTGTTAATATACATGAGTTTGTGTATGTAGATTAAGGTTGTTGAGTATCATTGGGGCGGCTGACACAACTTTCAACTTAACTAGAGCGACTTTGAGGCATGTCGAGCTATAAGCTTCTTGTGTGTTTTCAAATCAACTCATGCTTCGAAAATAACAATTTAAAATGAGATTCCCTGCATGTGCGAAACAAGTTTGCATGGTTTGCTCCATGATTAGACTTAAATGATGAAAATGTCCAAGTCTTGAACTTCATAAAAGTTTCTAATGCTTTTATGCAAATCTTGTGCTATGGTGCGACACACCCAATTATTTAAATGCCTACCTTGATGTGTTTGGTTTAAATCATTCTTGGCATGCTTTTGTTGATGATATTATATTTCATTTTCATCTATGAAAAGAAATTGACCAGCTGATCAAGAAAAGGAGAGATTACTGTGGCTACTGAAAGCTTCATATACACAACTCAAAAATCCCTATCCCTAATTGGAGAGATTATTGTGTCCCACCTCAGAAAATGAAACCTTCTCCCCAACAAAGTAACATTTAACAAGAACGGTGACAAAATAACCAAAAGTAATGAAAGAATTCCACTCAATGTGCCCAATTATTTTTAAAAAAATTGGTGGTGTCAGGGCATGCTTCTGCACAGCTCAACTATTCCTTCAGGTACATGTTATCTCCCGCCAAACCAGATACTGGGTAACTCTGCCTACCAGGGATTTAGACAGATGGAAAAAAAATCACCTAGTGTTGCTGTTTTTGTCTCTACTGGAATAAGAATCTAGGTCTCCAAGGATCGCATCCACTCATTCACTAGGCCACACCCTGAGTGAAAGGATTTTTAAATTTTTCTTTTAAATAAAGGTTGCTAAAGTATCAAACCAGAAAAGTGCACACCAACTATTTTGATCATACCTGCGGGAGTAACTAGGCAAATTGGATGTTAGAACTTCATTACTACTATAGGCATAGCCAATAAAGACAGCAGTCACGACAACAGCAATCAATGATAGTAACGGCAGCAATAGCTAGAAAAACCACCACACCAGCTATACAATGAATTACCTCTACAAAAGAACTACCACCAGGATTCCTCATATCACATGCCCAGAAATAAAGGTGACTACTAGGAAGGCTGTCATCACTAATTCTCAGATTTCCAAGAGATGCCTTTATTGTAAAAGAAGATGGAAACACCTGGCCAAGGAGAAAACAAGATTGAAAATTCACACTCACATGATAAATATCACAATGGAAAAAATCAAAATTGATAGAAACAACAGACCTTGATATCAGTAAGAAAATTGTCCTGAGACAAGGTAGCGAGCTTAGATCCACCCTCTTTCATCAGCAAAATCTGGGCACGAGCCATGTTCAATGTCAGACCAAATATAATCCTAGACTTCCCCTTCCCAAGCAAACCCTTCACTGCAGGCACATCCATTGTTTCCTCAGAATCAACCACATTTTCCTTGGGATAATCATGCTGTGTAATGGCTGATGAAGAAGTGTCACTGAAAGACTCAGGGATTTCTTCCCCCACATTAATGGCATTTACAAATTCCATTACTGCCAGTATTGTTGGTCTACGACAGAAAAAAGACAAGGTAGCAAGTGTGACAACTACCTGTAATAACCAACAAGCAATTAAATTAGAAATCGTTAAGTGTAATTAAGCAGACAGATTTAGTCACATAAGAAATACAGGCTGACCTTTGTATCAGTGCTAGTATAGCGAGGTGACTTCCGGTCATAAATAGCCACTTGAGCCGTCACAAAACTATCTAATGTATCATTCATTATTACAGGATTAGTTCCACTATCGTTAAAATCGATAGGCAGAAGACCAGCAAAACGATTAAAACTAGGAGCCTTTGACATGGTCTTTTCTGAAGGTAAAGAGTTTCCCGATGAATAAGGACTATCAACCAGGTCATTTAAATTTTCAGATGCCTCATAGAACTCCTCTTCTCCTTCATATTGACTAGATTCATTGCATTGGGTCTCAACATCATTTAAAAGGGGGGGTGCAGTAATATTTCTGATGAAGGATCGTGCTAGATAGCAAGAGCCAGACATCCCTGTCTGGCAAACCAAATCTTCTATCTCAAGAGCTTTCAGGAGAGTCCCTATAAAAATATCATTACCTCTAATTGAAAGTTCAACCTGTGCAAGACATTAAATTTAAACCATTTAAGCAAAAGAATAGGGATAAAAAGAAAACCTTAGACTTGCAGTAGTCTTACCCGACCACCTGTTGCTCGAAATTCAAATAAGCCTCTTTCCTTAGCTAGAAGTGCCTTAGTAAAACTCTGATCATGCTAGAGAAAGTGGAAAGCACATTATACTGTCAGTGTGGTCATTTATTTTACAAGAAAAAATGTTCTTGATAGCTTTCACCCATACTCACCTCATGACTATAATTGAAGGACATCTTTAACTCATCAAGAACACCGGTCAAATACAGACTCTCCATTTGTGAGAGATCAATTATATCATTGCCTGCATGATCAGCTTCATAATCTTCAGACTCGGATGATGATTCAGATAAACCAGTTATAGGAGCTGATCCCTGCACGAAACCTCACTTTTGAGAACATTCCCATCACAACATGTTAGGACTTGATGAATATATACTCCTGTTCCCCTCTACAACACCCAACCCCACAAAGGGGAGAAAGAGTACCATCATGATAGCAACCATGCTAGACACTCCATACAGGCTCCTAAAATTCTGAAGACTTAATTTGTCAAATCCTTGGAATTTTTTTATTTTTTTTAAATAGACAGTATTGTCCTAGTTCTTAATCACACATCAAAAACCTATTTTTCCATTGCTTTTAATTGATCCCATTTACTTATAGTTAGGATCTCGATCTATTAACAACATCCAGAGGAAAGAAATTAGAAGAGAGACAGACAGACAGACAGAGACAGAGAGACTCCTGCAAGTTTCAAGGCATCCAACAGGTTTATCACACTTAAGCCTCCAAGATTGAATTCTGCTGACCACTCTTACCACATTTTCACCTTTATACCAAACTATTAATAGCATTTCAATTCTTATTTCACCATAGACACCCACATAAGGATGTTATCCGACTTAAGAAATTTGAACTACAATTTTATGCCTCTAACCATTGGGATGTCAATAAGTAATTTATTCCAAATCATCATAAGAGAAAGAGCACGAAGGTCTACCGATGCCCGATAGATGGCCCCCTGCAAGTGACTCTGCCATGTTTTCTTTAAATCTTCAGAGTCACAACGTAATATTAATGCATTTGCATCTTCCACAATCTACATGTGACAATAAGGTAAGCAAGGTCAGAAACCGGAAACTGCATGACCAGAAAAAGACAAAGATAGAGAAGTACGTTGTTGGATCGTTCAGCACTGTAGACAGCCAACACATATTGTTCATTGCCAACATCATTTGGAGGAACTTGATATAGTTGCTTCCCTCGTAAACTGCAATAAGGCAGTACAACAATGAAGCTAAGGATACATTGCACAGATAAAAGATGGAGAAGACTGACCAATAAGAATTACAATCAGAAAACCTAGATAGGCTTCCCAAGAAGACCACCAAAAATCTTGGCATTGTCTATTTTATTTCTCTTTTTTTCCATTAATTATCAAATATAAATTGGAAACAGCTTCTCTACCTTCACAAGGTACGGATAAGGAATGTACACACCACCCTCCCCAAACCCCACTTGTGGAATACACTGGGTATGTTGTTCTTGTTGCATCAATAAAAAGGAGTTATTGTTTATAAAAATTCCGAAAAATCCTCCATTGCCCTAGACACCGTCCTACACTGCACTCCTTCCTCCGGAAACCTTATCATATTAAGTATCCACCTAACACCCATGAGATCTTCAACTCCATACAGTTGGTCATGTCTATCCAAAATTTAAAAAAAAAAATGATGTTGACCAGCCTTACGTAGTTGCTTTTGTGGTGTTTTGTTGTAACTTGATTGATTAGGTGATGCCAAACATGCACGAAAGTCTTTACCTGATATACTGCTTGTAAGATCTAGAGCCAGGATTTTCCAGTATATAAAGGAAGGATCCAACAATACATAGGTATCTACGCTTCCATATAGCCTCCCTACCACCAACACCCTACAGAATAAAAGAAATCATAATCATCAGAAATGTACAACTAACTACGGCACATATTAGTATGCAAGAAAATATGGATATGTTGATCCGAAAGCAACCTTCCAGGTAAGAAGACACAACCACCCCTCAAAATCAGACTGTGTCCAAGGCCGATAAACATCTGAATCATTTATTTCCTCTGCTTCAAATATCTTTGCAACTTGCATCAACCGATGATACCGAGCAGGAGAAAAATGGAATCCTAAAGAAGGAAGACGCACTGCAAGTCTCATCGAAGGAAAGGCAGGATTCTCTAGTCGGATCTGGAAAATTTTGAATATGAAAAGCATTGTACACAAAGTAGAAGCTGTGAAAACATACTAAGGTATATTATGTGAATGTAACAGCATGTTCAGAAGAAATGTGCAATCACCTGTTGCAGCTTTAGAACCACAGCACACTTGTCAATAACAGGCAAAAAAGTAACAAAAGTGGATCTAGATGGACCAACTCCATTTGTTGGAGTTTGACTCCAATAATAATCACCATCAACCAGGAAAGCAGAAACATCGCTCAAGACCATATCAAACTGAACATACATATTCATCTCTTCAGGTAAAACAATCTCAGAATCATCCTGCACACATTGCATAAACACAGCACATTAGCCAACTTAGGGATATCTAGTCCTATAGTATAGACGATCCTAAGATATACCTTTGTAGAAATCACCAAATTTCCCAAGTCAAGAAGCAGCTTAGTTGAGTGAGTGCTATCTGGACAGAAATCTGTAGGAATTGTAATTTTTGGAGCTGCAATTTTCAAATCTAAGAAAAACCTGGCAGAAAGCAGATATCAATATTAATCTTCAGTGGATATCAATATTAATCTTCAGGAAGAGTGTAAGCAATGCAGGAATGGAGTGGTTGACTGGGTTGTTTAATGTCATTTTTAGGACGTCTAGCATGCCTGAAGAATGGAGGTGGAGTACAATGATCCCATTGTACAAGAACAAAGGGGATATTAATAATTGTAGCAACTACAGGGGTATCAAGTTGCTAAGCCACACTAAGAAAGTTTGGGAGAGGGTGGTGGAGATTAGGGTGAGGATGGGTGAATATACTAACGAGAACCAATATGAACTTATGCCAGGGGTTCAACCACAGAAGTCATTCATCTCGTAAGGAGATTGGTGGAGCAGTATAGGGAGAAGAAGCGCGAAGTCCCAAGAGGGATTCTTTGGAGATGTTAAGAGGCTAAAAGGGGTCGTAACTTACATTAGGGTGAATGAGGACATGTACGATGAAGCCAAAACATGGGCGAGGATAGTAGGAGGGGACTCGAAGCACTTCTAATCGTGAAAGGGTTGCACCAGGGATCGGCTTTTAGCATGTTCTTTTTTGCCTTGGAGATAGATGAAGATGAATTACTGTGGCATATGCTATTTGTGGATGACATAGTATTGATGGACGGGACGCGCAACGGAGTTAACGATCAGTTGGAGGTTTGAAGACAGACCCGAGAGTCTAAAGAGTTCAGTTTGAGCAAGACTGACACAGAGTATTTAGAGTGCAAGTTCAATAACGTAACTCACGAGGCGGATGTCGAAGTGAGGATGGGTACTCAGGTTATCTCTGGAAGAGGTAGTTTCAAGTATCTTGGGTATGTAATCTAAGATAATGGTGAGATCAATAAGGCTGTTACACATCGTATTGGAGTGGTGGATGAAATGGATGTTTGCATCCGGTGTATTGTGTGATAAGAATGTGTCACCAAGACTTAAAGGTAGGTTCTATGAATTGTGGTTAAACCAGCTATGTTGTATGAGGCGTAGAGTTGACTGGTCAATAGATCGCACGTCCAAAATATGAAAGCAAAATATGAAAGTAGCAAAAATGAAAATGTTGCAATTGATATGTGGGCATACTAGGAGAAATGGGTTATGAGTGAGGATTTTTTAGATAAGGTGGGAGTGGCCCCTACGGTGGACAAGATAAGGAAGGCGAGACTGAGATTGTTAAACATGTAAAAAGAAGATGCTCATATACCCCAGTAACCCCAATAAGGAGGTGTGAGAGGTTGGATATGATGAGCTTAAAGGAAGGTAGAGGTAGATCAAAGAAGTATTGGGGAAAGGTAATTAGACAGGATATGGCACACCTACAGCTTACCGAGGATATGACCCTAGATAAGAGGATATAGAGGTCGAGAATTAAGGTAGAAAGTTAGTAGATAGTTGTGTGTTGTCTAGTTATTATTATTATTATTATTATTATTATTATTATTATTATTATTATTATTATTATTATTATTATTATTATTATTATTATTATTATTATTATTATTATTATTATTATTATTATTATTATTATTATTATTATTATTATTATTATTATTATTATTATTATTATTATTATTATTATTATTATTATTATTATTATTATTATTATTATTATTATTATTATTATTATTATTATTATTATTATTATTATTATTATTATTATTATTATTATTATTATTATTATTATTATTATTATTATTATTATTATTATTATTATTATTATTATTATTATTATTATTATTATTATTATTATTATTATTATTATTATTATTATTATTATTATTATTATTATTATTATTATTATTATTATTATTATTATTATTATTATTATTATTATTATTATTATTATTATTATTATTATTATTATTATTATTATTATTATTATTATTATTATTATTCCTATCTTATTATTTGATTTTTTAATTACCCGTTGTTTTTTACATTTTGCTTAGGCTATCATATTATTTGTTATTTCTACTGTTCTTTTCTCCATTATTTTCAGCATGACTTCTTCACTGTTGTATTTCTTTCTCATATTATTTTTATATGCGGTTACTTGGGCTAGGGTCCTTTGGAAACAACCACTCTACCTTCGCAAAGCAACAAAAAGTAGGGGTAAGGTTGTGTACACACTATCCTCCTCGACCCACTTGTGGGACTACACCGGGTATGTTGTTGTTGTCATAGTGGATGGTGTAAAAGAATACAACATGTCAATGTCTACTGGTACTAGATTTATTTGGGCCATTCAAGGATTGACAATGTTACAACATTAAACTGCAAAAGATAGATAAACCTGACAGAGTTATAGCCAGACATGCCTAGAATCCTAGGTCACAGAACCTCAACACTAGATCCCTGTTCACCACACCATCCCTCCCCAAAACCACCTACACTTTACATCAGGCACATTTATAGGGAGAATTTTTTTTCCTTTTCTTTGTGAGGTTGTCTACTTATTGGTATACTCCTTGTATACGGTTTTCATGCCCTTCACTAATGAAATGTTATTACTTTATCAATAAAAAAAACATCTAACAATTTTTCTCTCTTTTTTGACAAAGGTAACAAGTAACAATATTTCTTTTTAACTTCTCAAATCACTGTGAGGACAAGTAAACTCAACAATATCAAGATACAAGCTGAACAAATAGAAGAAGTATCCAACCTAGATTGATCCTTCAGAGCTCTGTTTACTTGTTCTTGTGCAGTTCGTTTGACTTCATCAATTGTCATCTGACAATAAGGCAATTACATCATCTACCAATACATTTCAAATGATAAATTGGGAATACATATATAAGCCAATAATCTCTTATATGTGTTCAATAATTCAACATTTTCAAGACATTAATATCCATATACTAGGTTATGGTGAGAAACAACCTACCAAACAAGTAGAAACTGCACAAGTTGATAAAAAAGGTGATACATGAAACGTCTTAAAAGTAATAGTCTCCCTATCCCAAAATGTTTACCTTTCCTTTTTTGGGTTGTTTCTAACTATTTCCAATGGAAGTTTCAATTCTATTTCGATACCACAATGATTCAAAGGCCTCTCTTTTACCTTTCTCAATACGAAATTATTCTCAGCTTTTTACTGATATTGATTGAATCAAACCAACTTGTGCGCACCTCAATATCTTCCACCAGCACAGGTCATATCGATATCTCTACCTACTACCAAGATTTAGGCAAATGTGAAGGATTGTCTAGGTTCTTTCCTTTGCAGGATATGAAACCTGGTCTCCCATAGTTTTTCTCCAGCTTCAACCGTTAAGCCACACCAATAGATGCTAATATTCATCCTATTCTACTAATATAATTATAACATGTTATCGAGATGGCATGCTTTCCTATCCCTAGAGGGGTAGAGAGGAAGATAGAAAAATTAAGAAGGGATTTTCTGTGGAATGGTTGTGAAGAGAAAAAGAACAAATATAAGCTCTGGTCCAAAAGGTAATTTTCAAAAAAAAAAAAGACTTTCTATGGAATGGTTGTGAAGAGAAGAAGAACAAAAATAGGCTCTGGTCAGGTAATTTTCAAAAGAAAAAGAAGAAAAACAAATCTTTTGCGATGGGATTCTCTAATTTGTAGCAAGAAGAACCATGGTGGCCTTGAATCAAAAGACCGAGTATTCATAACAATAGTTTGTAACAAAAGTGGCTATGGAGGTTCATGACAGAGGACAGATCTTTGGGGAGAAGATTCATCACACAAAAATATGGTTTTATGAACAGGTGGACAACTGAAGAAGTGAAAAGTACATATGGATGTAGTCTTTGGAAGACCATTAGAAATATGTGGCCCAAGTTCTGGACCAATATTATAATCAAAGTGGGCGATGGTGTTAAAGCTTCCTCGGGATAATTAATGGATTGATCAGAATAATTTGAAAAACTTTTTTCCAGATCTCTATATTTGAGTCTTCAAAAGCAGGCAACTGTAGGGCAAACCTGGATGGAGAATGGATGGGAGCTGAATTTCAGAAGGGCTTTAAATGATTGGGAAGTGGATAGAGCCATTATATTGCTTCAGTATTTGAATTCATTCAAAGGCATTATTGATGTAACGGACAAACCAGTGTGGAGCCATTCCAGCAAAGGATCCTTCTTAGTTAAATCAGTCTACTGGAAGATGAACACGAGAAATTGTGTGACAATGGAATGGCCCTGGAAATTCATCGGGAAGATTAAAATTCCTACCAGAATAGCGTGTTTTGTGCTGTTGGAAGTTAGAAGGCTTGTTTAACTCAGGAGAGACTACAAAGAAGAAGTCTTCAAATCTGCTCAACATATCTGTTGTGTGGACAGGAACCTGAAAACAATGAGCATTTTTTCCTGCATTGTGAGACAGCTGAAAATCTGTGGCATATGTTCTTTGGTATGCTGGGGTGAACTGGGGAATGCCAAAAACAACCCTGGAACTTTTAAAGAACTGGAAGAGTATTGGAAGAAGAGGGGCAGAGAATCCCAAGCATGTATTTGGGTGGACAGTCTGGAAAGAAAGAAACCTCAGACATTTTGAGAACAAAAGCAACCACATCTACAAAATTAAGATGAATTGCCTCAATCTTTTTTTATTTTTGGTGTAAGCAGGATCTAAAGAGGGAGATAGCAGTTTTAGTAGATTTCTTTGACAATTTATAAGTTAGCATTTGTACATAGGATCCCCTATAATCCTATTTTGTGAATGTAACCTTTTCCCGTAGAACTTACTTGATGGTGCTGAGCCATTTTGGATATAAATACAATTACCCTTTTCCAAAGAAAGTTATCGAGAGATTTAAGATATTCAACAATTGATACTTTTGATCTCTCTCAAGAACGCTCATGTGCAGAAGATAAAGGTAGCAAAGATGAGGATGCTTAAATGGATGTCGGCATACTAGGAGAGATAAGATTAGGGACGAAGCTATACATGACAAATCATGATGTCATGTAGAGTCACTTTGAGAAAGTACATAATGAAATGTTTGGAGGACGTCTTATGTTCGATCACAGATAGGAAATGAAACGAGAATCAAGTCCTCGACACAAAAGTGGTGTAAAATTCCATTGGGTGATGTGCTCCCGGTAGTCTACACTATATCATACTGAAGTATAAAAAAACAGTTCCAAGTATAAGTTACTAGGTGTTTGCATACTACATTTCTAAAAAAATTATCTCTAAAAGTCATTCATATAGTTCTATTACTGATTTCACTTTGATATCTACTGTCTATTGTGTAGTGATGCATCTCCAAAAATAGCGTCCATGGGTGATCAGTGACCTGTCTTAATGTCTCGGTATTTGTACCTACACTAAAGAATCAACTAAGAGTGGAGAAAGTGCCCAGCCTGGGGTTCACCTTTGGGCTAAAATCAAACCTCAAATGAGCATCAACAATATGGTCCGGTGCGTGTCGAGTCCTCCAAAAGTTGCGCAATTTTGGAGGATCTGACACAGGCGTAGAAGCATTTTGGAGGGTCCATGCAAATGGTTGTGACATTGTTACAGATTCATTAGTTGTCCAAATATATAGGACTACGACAGAAGCAATTGGTCTCCCTGATTGGTCTCAGCCTCTCAGGTCATGATTGAAGGAATGACTATCCCACAAAACAATGGTACCTGCAGGATAGTTCCTTAATACCAAGGATGAAACTCCACAAGAAGACAGATTGTCTCAAAGCTAGGCTAGTAATCAATAGATATACTTAAGTTTCTGGTTTTTGTGATACTTTTCCTCTGTGTCTTGTATTTGTTCGCCTCCTTAATCTCCATAACAACCATGTTTCACTGGCCTCTTTTCAAACTTGATGACAAAGTCTACATAGAGCAAACATGAGGATTTGTTACTTCTGGGAGATGTTGATGACGAAGCTTACATATACCATTAGGATTTGTTACTCCTGGGATATGTCAACTACATCGATCTTTATGGTCTCAAGTTATCACCACGGGCATTGTCTGACCATTTAGTACGATAGTCCAAAAATATGGCATGTCTGAAGAGAAGCTGATCATTCAATGCTTCATAGACATTGTCTGAAACACGCATCTTTTTGGTTGCCTATGTTGAGGATATACCATATAACAGGTGATCTACATGAAGGCATTGCTCAGGTGTTAAGGCTGTAAATATAGAAAAAAACTTCATACTGAACAGACAATTCTCAATACTTGTAATCGTGTAATTAGAAAATCTTAAGGGATACACTTGTCGTCTTCCTTTTTTTAATTTGTAGACACCATTGAGTCCAAAATGACTTGAAGAACTAATCAAGCAAATCACTCTCAAAAAGATTTATCAGCAACCAAGATCCAACTGCACATTAGCAAGAATCATAATCAAGACTTGCCATATGATTTGGGTTGGTAGTAATGGAATGCTTTCATTATCTAAAATAAAGAACAACTCCCAGCAAAAGACGGTCCCCTCACCCGTGTTCACCCAAAATTAGACCATGTATAAAATTCCCCGTCCAAGTCGGTTGAATTCAACAGCAAATAATGTTAAGAAACAAGTGATCGACCGTCCCAACCACCAGCCAAAGGCAGCCAATAGCATCAAACAATGTCCTGAAGAGAGTTGTTCACACCCTTGCCAATTTTGCCACGTGTTTGCACAGTTATACCTGGATCAAGCCATCTACCACTCGTGCAATCCACTGGTGCTTTCTGTGTGCATTGCAATGTCCATCCTCCACACCCTGTGTGCATGCTAATGGTCTGCCACACTCACATCATTTACCCAACTACTTCAAGTATAGATGTCACCTTTTAGCACACACCGCCAAAGTTTTACCTCTAAGCACATTACCAATCTGTGTATTCTCAGAAGCATGAGAACAGCAAGTTCCATGGAAATGAGTTACGTGCAATCACATGATCCATTTGGTTACAACAACCATACTTTCAGTTTCAGGGGAAAATAGAACAAGAACCTTTTCAAGCTTCTCATTGGGATTACTTTCAAACATATACAACGCCCATAATGTCAATGTGCCACAGGGCACCTCCATTAAAATTGTTTTGATAAAAGAAGAAGAGCTAACAATAAAGAAGCAACTTCTTACTGGTTCACCCCCATTCATTGCCAAGAACAACAAAATCAAGCAAATGAAGTGGAGCGCACTAGAAAAATCTTGTTCTCAGGTACTTGCTCATTCACTCCCCTAAGCAACAAATGAGCATGTAATGCTCGAGACAACTTCCGTTAAGAAGCAAATTTTCCTTTTTCTGGCAAGGGTTTAAGAAGCAAATGTTTTATGACCATGAAATATGCTGCGATCTAAACCACAATTCAATGACCAGTGAGCAGAACAGATGGAAAAGGAAAAGTAAAAATGTCAAAATTGGGATCTGGAACTAAGAAAATTATGACAAGCTAAAGCTAACCTGTACTGCAGCAGCTGTTTCCAGAGCTATGGTCTGACTCACAGCAGCATTACTTTCAAAAAAGTTGATAATTTGGTCAATCGAATCCTTCAGATACTACGGAAAAAAAATTTGATCAGATGAAACGCTCAACTGTTGTAACTGGTGAAATAAAATAAAACCTTCAGCTTACTGTCACATAACACGGAGAAGCTTTAGCCGCCAAACTCCAGTCAATGTTGGAATCGAAAGGCTTGTAGCAAAATGCAGCAACCAAGGAATCATTGACAGTTGCACTCTGAGGAAAAAATGTATTACCATAAATGAAGCTGTCTAACTTAAACCCCCGCCCCCACCCTACTCAGCCCAAAAAAAAGAGAGAGAATAGAAGATCTACTTCAACATTTCGCAAGCTTTCAGATATCAACTTTTCACTGTACGGAATCTTTAAAGAGAAAAGAGCGAATTGTATATCCCCAATTCCCCAACCTCTCTATAACAGTTAAAGCTCGGGCTTAAACGAAGAAAGGCATAAATGGGGGGGGAGGATACAAATGTGTATATGTAGTCCAACACTAATAATTATAAACATGAACGACAAATATAAAGAAATTTTAAAAAATTACGATAAAGTGAAATGTCAATTTTTTGGTGTCGCCTTTTCAAGACTATGCTCATTGGCAAGGAAAGGTATGTCATAGAGCCTTGATGACGACACATAAACGCCCGCTAAGTGAAGCAAAACGCTCAACATGATTTGTGCCTCGCTTCAGAGCTTAAGCAGACTTAAAGCGCGCCTTTGACAACATTGCTCTAAATTGAATGTGAAGATTCTTACCTCAGCAAGAAGGCCATTTGGAGACCATAACTGATATGATCCTAGTTTTACATCAAAAACCTTTGCTTCTGAATAAAGCTTTATATAACAATCAAGGTTATCACATGACAAATCAGCAAGGCAGCTGTTAGTATCACTAAGCTTTGAGGCATTGTGCTTCATGTGAACCTCCAAGGTGGTATGTGGCACATCTCTCCTGTCATGAGTAGCCAACAGTGGTTCTTCTTCACCTTCTTTATACCCAATTATATTATTTAACCTCTCCCAGTCGTCCTCAGTAAACTCTGCTTGCTCACTTTCATCGTCAACTGATTGGCTGGACCTGAGAAATTGGTCAACCACATAAGACTACAACTAAGAAAAAAGAAAGAAAAGCACTTCACAGTACAGAAACTAAGGGGTTACAGAGATCCAGTATTAACCAGCCAAAAGACCACCAAGATTTCTTTGACTTTTGTTTTTTTAGGTAAGAATCCGACTCTACTGACTTCTGCACAAATTTGTGTGCCAGCATCCTGTTGAAAAGTTAAAAATAAAGGTCAGCCTCTAATACAAAAATCCGTCTAAATTCTAAATCATCGGCAGGACATCTTCTGCGCATAAACATCATTGTAGGTAGGGTTGTCATGGTTCTTCATGGCATTAACCATTATTTAACTAATAAAACACAAGTAAAACCTTCTGGAACACTCTTAAACCTAGGAACTGCTTTACAAAACACTTGACATATCATGAAGGAATAAAATAACTCAATCAATAAGTTTCTGTTCAATCAAATGAACAAATCAAGCTAAAGATACATGAAAGAAAAATGATAGGGTATACTTTAGGAGAATGCACCTTAGACCTAAATCAACCATAAAGCTAGCTCAAGTAGTGAGGTTTGTTGAATATCGAAGGAACCTACATGTTCTACCTCCATGAGATAGTGCTAAGGTCTGCGTACATTCTACCATCCCCAGACCCCACTTAGGGGGAATTCACTGTATGTTGTTGTTGTTGAAGGAACCTACACGTGGGATTCAAACTTCATCCCCCCCCCCCTTTGCCTGGCTAAACATCGAGAACGTGAAGTAACATAAAATGGGTGGTCCAACATCATGAACGGGTCCAACTCTAATACCATCCGAAAAATCTGAATATCCTATCCAAAGCTTGAATATACTACGAGTGTAGTAGTCTAAAACCTTCATAAACTTCCAAGTAAATACCCTCCCTCATGTGTAACTGAACTTTTTGAAGTCCACACATGAACATTAATCTGGTGCAAGAATGGGCTTACCAAAGGTTGGTTCTAGTACCATATTAAAAAAATTAATATTTAACCTAACACAACCCCAATAGCTAGCTGAAGCAGTTACTTGGTCTAAAATTATATATGGAAACTACAACCTTAACCAAAGTGGTATCTAACTGGCATGATCACAAAAGAGCAAGCTGAGGCATTATGACTGACATTTGAGAATTCTGATTAATTGATAAGCTCTATCTACAACATCCAATGAACCTTGGTTTCTGTGTGTCCTTTTTTCCCTCTCTTTCTTTTGACACCCTGAGAACTTATTCAGACTCATTCAGAGAGAGAGAGAGAGAGAGAGAATAACGGGGAAGGAGGTAGATAACTCAGATTTCACCTGAAAAATTGACTAAAGATATACGCTCACCAAAACTGTATCCAATGATGTAGTCAGGATTAATAGAAAGATACTTAATCCCACAATGTAGCACACTGACATATAGCCTTTGAATTGATGTAGTTCATTAGCCAAACTTCATGAAATAATATTTTTTTTAAACTTGCAGCACAAATTACCTCCATTGAAGAATGATTTCAGCATCAAGTGTGCGATCCAGTTCTTCTAAATCTTTATTATCATCTATTACCATCCGATCAGGCTCGGATTTCAGCAATGAAGCATACAAAGAGATATATTTCTTCCTCAACCTTGTATACCGCAGGACCTGCTCCCATGACAACTTCCCACTACAAACAACAATTGCATAATTAATTAAAGACTAAGAACCAAATCTTCTCCACATCCACTACTAGTGTATAAGTGTGGATAACCACACAGGTGATGGTCAACATGCCTGCATCACCTGTGTGGTTCCACACCTACATACATATATATTTCTCTTTTTTTTCTTCTGTTTTAATTTGTTCGTCTTACTTTTTTGTTTTTTTATATATTTAAAAATTGCGTAAAAAAAAACTATAAAACATGATAATTGATAACTTAAAATATTTTTTAAAAAATAACATATAAAAAATTCGATTGATAATTAATCTATCTGTGTCACACAAAATGGGACAAAAGAAGTAACATGTATTATTTAATTTGAAAACTACATAAAAAGTATTGTATATCTCAATAATTAACAACATTTGATCGACACTTGAAATTTTATTTGTGCTACATATATTGGGACAAGGGAAGTAACATATATTACTTAAAAATTACGTAAAAAGTACTATAAATTACAATAATTAACAATTTAAAATATTTAAAAATCATATTAAAATTTAATTGACTCTCTAAATTTTATCTATGTCCCATAAAGCGAGACAAAAAAAAATAACAGATATCGGGTCCGGCTAGCACGGGCACTTGTGTCTAGTGTGTATATATAAATCTACATGACTTATATAAGGGAAATAAGAGGGAATGACATTACATCTTCTAAAAGTTAACACCTTTTTTCCTAAAAGCCCTATAAATTTCGCTCAATAGAAACAAAATAGAGAAAATATGATAAATGTTTAGATTATGGGGACAAGTAGAAACATGTTGACTACTCTTTCGTCACCTTTGTTTAGGCCTATTAAATTGGTCTTTAGCCTTCTAACCAGAGTGTTGTGAGAATATCAAAATGTAAGAGATAATCCACAGTTTGGCGAGTCTCTTAATTTTTGAAGAAACTAGTTAGATACCTGGCCTTCTTTATCTGAACAGATAAAGCTTGATAAGCATACTTCCACCAAGACCTTGGATCAGATTTCACCGAAACATGTGGACGAAGATGAGCATAGTTCAACCGTTGATTGAAGGCAGCAAAGTTCTCCGCTAACTTTAATAAATCCCTATAGCCATTCTGCACAACATACCGAAGTAAGTAAAAAAGCCAATACAAGCTAGAATTAATTCCGCATTGGATAAGAAATAAAAAATAGAGAAAAAAAGTTAGCAAGACTAGCCTTTGACAAACAAAGAGTCACATCGTCCAGAGCCACGACTGCCTTTTGAAGAGGGTCCAAATTATCACGTGAAGGATTAGGGCGCTGTTTCAAGAACTTAGCGTTCCCAGTCACTGGTTGCAAAATGTAAGAATGCTCTTTGATGTGATCAGCAGGTTTACCATTAGCCGTTCCATATCTGAAAATCTGAGGAATTGAACTAGGTTTAGGAATAAGAACAGATCAGAAAGAGCAGGCACCATATGACAGCTAGAGCATTTAAACGGTACCTTGACCCACTCCTGTGGTAGCAAATCTGTCCATGGTTTGTCAATATGCCATGGAGTGATATCAGAATCGAAATAAACAGCTAGCCGTTCAAGTTCTACAGACTTAACATATCAAAAAACAAATCAATAAAAAGCGTGAAAGAAGAAAACAGAAGTACAGTTTATCAAGAAAACACAGGAAGGAATTATCACAGCATATAAAAATTTAGACAAGACACTAAAGTTGCATTAAGTACATTTGGACTTGACAGTTTCACATGTAAGTACACACTTGTGTTACTGGTGAATCTCAGTCTAAGATAGAAAACTATAACAGTTACATTGTACTTATTTTTCTCTCTATTGGGACCTACAGCAGACTTGCGTATTTCCGAACTCCAGGGAAATTATATGCAACTGGCACTACATAATATTTAGTTGATCACAGTAAGTTGGCAATAACAAGGGATTCCTTCTTACTCCAGTGCTAAAACTGATTCCTCTCCACTTTTGAAAGGAAAGCTCCTCAGTTCCCTCTGTTCATTGTAGACATGATTTCACAGAAGAGCTACAATCAGAGGCAAGAAAGTACTAGAGATACTAAAACTGTTTCAGTGAAAACCACTAGTCTTGCACGTCTATCGTTGCTAACTAATCAGCTATAATCAGAACACATCGAGGGCGAAAAGTCGCGAGAAATGTGGGGAGGTTGAATAAGGGGTTTGCTTGATTATAAATGCATAATGGAAATGTAAGGTCATTGAGTGGGGGTGGTTAAGAACTTATGTCTTTTCATTATTAACTTAAAATGCGAAAGAGAAGAGACTGACCTTCTGTATGAAATCCAATGCATTTCCAGTTACAAAGGCTTCACTCCCACTATCATCTACGGTCATAGCTGATAGTTTCTCTAAGGTAATACCAGCTGCAAAAGGGTGGCCAGCATTGCTGCATGGTGAAAGCTAGTCAGTTTCATCACAAACTCAAAGAAATCAATAGTTGAACCTCCTTACCTCTCAAGATCTTCATATCTGATGTGGATATTTGAAATTGAAAGCTTTAAGTTCCCAATTATTGTGTTGATCAAAGACCCCAACCAGGACTTATTCTTGAGGAGAAAGGCAAAAACGAAAATTGGTTAAAGTGATGATGATGGACAATATTCTATGAAACCACCATTCCCTGCTAGAAATATGATTTCCATTTGTTCCCCATTGGTGGTTATGTCATAAACTGAACCAAAGAGGATGCCTTAAAAATAGTAAAAAATTAAAAATACACAATTAAAACAGAACATACCAAGCAGACTTGGGTCACTTTCATGGTAAAACTTAATCGAACTTAGCATTTATGAGTGCCACACACAACAAGAGTCAGGAATATCTTATAATTGATGTCAAATCTCAGTTCATTTAAAGATGTGGATACTATCACTAGAATCCTTGAATTATAAGCATACCTTCTAAAGAAACTGCAGTTCAACTTCTTAATTACTTCTAGCTAAGCATGGATAATACTGAAACCAACTCACATTCTTAAGAATCTGTTCAAGTGCGTGGCCATCTCATCCAGAAACTTATGTTGTTTGAGAGACCACACATTCATTTACTTAATTATGCTATATCTAACATGTCTCTCACATGTGGGCCTGATTCTTTTTCATGAGCATGCACGTGATTCTTTTTAATAATGGGTGTGCAAACCCAGGACCTCTGGTTGTTCTGACACCATGTTGAAGCTTAAGTTGTT
Organism: Solanum tuberosum; assembly: GCF_000226075.1. Lineage (NCBI taxonomy): Eukaryota > Viridiplantae > Streptophyta > Magnoliopsida > Solanales > Solanaceae > Solanum > Solanum tuberosum. Next base: position 522,192 of record NW_006239198.1, on the reverse strand, counting down.
AGAGAAAGAACACATTTGTTTATTTAATTATATTATATCTCAACAGAAACTATAATGCCTCTTCTCCATTTCATTATCTAGATGCACAGATAATGCTAAGAACAACTAGATTACACTGCAATTACTGAAGCTAATCAACAGCATCTTATCTGTATCTCCCACTGTTCACTTTCATCAAGAGCAAGAAATAAACAAATCGCTATTTCACGAAACCCATAAGTTCACATCTGAAAGCAAGAGCCGGTGTTCACCAATCATATTAGTAAGCTGGTATCAGATAAACAGTTTACCACTGACAGATACAATCAATGAACCCATCATTTAAAGCATTCAAGTTGACACACATACGTCAAAGGTTTTATGCATTTGACAAAAGAAAAAGAAATATACCATTTCTGTCTCTAGCATTCGTTTACTCTCCAGAAGCTTTGTTTCCATTTCCTAGTTGCAAGGAAAAGAGGTTATATCAATAAACATTTCCTGTTGACATGCAAAGTATTTTACTTGAGACTCAAAACCTTACTCGTATTCTACTCTTCTTAGCTTCTTGGATAGCATCTTCGGTAGATCCTTCAACTTGGGTTGCTGGTTCAGCTAATAAAAAAATACGATCCAGGTGAACTAGAACTGGATCTTGGCCAAGCCTGCTCCATGGTACCTGTAATTATGGACTTATTACTGACATGTAAATGACAATAAATTCTAATTAACAAGTGGCCCATAAAGGGGATACCAACTGTCCCAATGTTAAATGGAAAATGAGGAGAAATTTTTTTTGATGAGAAATCATAAGACAAGGGAAAAGGAATGAAATATTTAGAGATAATAAGAATCCCTGGCAGGTGGACACACTGTAACTATATCAAACCAAGTTTGTTGGCGCTTTAAGTGCAATGAAATATATAGGGTCTCTCTTTAATGCATAAGAGTTAAATAGGTCCACAGCTTCGATAAGAAAAGGTTTAAAATGATATAATTCATTGACCTGACAATTCTTTTTCCTTGGATCCTTTTTATTTTTTTCCTTTACAAACTACGTCTCCTTTATGATTTCAGGTTTTATTTCTTTTGTCCCATTTTTTCCTGTGTCATACACAAGAGTTGGTAAAAAGTCTAAACTAAAAGGTTCTTATGTAGACAATTTACACTTGAATTGATTTGCTTGTAAAATAGGAAGTATACTTACAAAACTACGAGTGCTCATATTAGGGTTAGTTCCAAAAGTAACAACAATGTCCATAGGGATATATGTTATAGTATGAATTTGGATAATAATGCACTTTAGAACAACCAAATTAAACCATTAAATTCAAGAAAACAGGTAATAAAGGTTAAAACGAAATTACTATGCAATGATATGTCCAAAGGGTGATTTAATTCAGATTTTAGCTTGCTTTCTTGATGTCATGAGTTTATTCAGCTCAAATTTCATTTTAAGTCAAAGGGTTGAGATAATTTCAGTACTCAGTAACCAATCAATCTCCTTGTAGAAATGATACCGACTCATCATTATATTAAATTATTAATTACTGTGATGTGGGCACTTGCTTTCCAAGATCACACAACAGTGGGATAAAAATTACAACCAAAAACGATTCAAAATATTATGAGTACGCCCTCGAGCTGAAAATATTAGTCATAAGCAAAAACATCCACAGCCAAGACCAACCAAAACTCAGTTCATTTTCAGGTACTCAAAACTTCAAAACAACTCATTTAGCAGTCGGATATTAGGGGTAGAACCTTGAGTCTCACAGATCCAAGAAATCCTGCCTTGACTTTTACAGGTAACTTCAATGCATTGAGAGCCTCTGGTTTCAATTGCATATTTACTAGTTCTACATCGCCTGTCACATATACCACAATGTGTTAGTAACCAAGCAAAATTTTTAATCCACAAAAGTATATGTTTAACTGCCACGAATATGGTAAAGGAGAACACTTAAGAACTGTTTTACAAACAATGCCATCCCCAAAAAACTGCGGAGAAGACGTAAAAGCTGAGCACATCCATTGATGGATGTATATACGTTCAAGTGCACCACTGCTTTTGCTCGACCCGAAAATATGTGATTTGATTTGTTGTTATACAAAAACAAATCGAACAAAACCAAGTAACTATTTATAAATCATCATACTTGTACATAAACAATGTCTAGAATTATTATCCAAAAAAAGAATCACTAATCTGACTTGATATCATTCATCTCAATAGAAAGTAGGAGCTGAAGTAGCCCTTTGGGCATGGATCTTGTGGTGAACTTTCATTGGACATGCGGCTTCTTTGGGACTTGATAAATCATTCATATGACTTAACAATATGCTTACGTGCTTGGCAAATTTGAAATTTACTGTTTGTTTTTTTTGTTTTCTTCCCTGTCCTGGATTCGTGTCCTCTTTAGTGCCAACTGTCATTTGATTTGTCTTCACATAATCTTAAGCAACTTATTGAATTAGCTACGCTAATCCTTACCTTGATTTTACGTTCCAATACTTCTCCCTCCTGTGTCTTTCAATTTTGTCATACTGTAATCACTGTTTAACTTGAGATACTGTAAATGTTTGGGAATGTGAATCGCTGTGTTTCTTCTCCACATCAATCATTCTAAAAGTTGATTCTGCTCCCATCTCCTTACCTGAATATTACGCCACCAATAATCTTTATTCTTTCATAATACTCTTTTAATGTGTGCATACAAATGCAAGTATGATGTCTATAGTCCTCCATTCCCCTTCCACAATTTTCCATACCTCTCCACTATCATCTTCAACCAAAGAGTATGCTTGTCCATTCCAAATCTCCATAACCATTAGCCTAGTAGGACCCTGTTGAATACTCAGAGACCTTGCGCCCCAACACCTCCAATTTCTAACGCCATGCCAGCTGATTAAATGAAGTTTCTTAACCCCATATTGCTGAATCCCATAGCAAGTTCCCCCTCCCTCCATTGAGTGTCTGCTCATCCAAAATCTCTATAACCATTTTCTTAGTAGGGCCTTGTTGAAAACTCGAAGACCTTTCACCCAAAGATCCCTCATCTATTTAGAGATGTAACATCCTCCCAGTTGATTAACTAGAGTTTCCTAGCCCCATTTGTTGAATTCATTTAGAGCCTTCCCAATTTACTTGTGACACCGACCAGTGCCAAAAACAATGATATCAAGTACATAGAGATGCTTGATATGTATCTTGGTCCTTGTTGAACCCCGGTTGCTCGAACACGGTGCAGGTATCCGACACCGATGTTGATCTAAAGGTCAGACTTGTCATCATATAATGACTTATTATTACCCTGACGACCACTTAAATTGTATGTTGGATGAACTAGAAGCATCTATTACTTTTTTATGGGGTTTCATTGGGAATTTTTGCAGGTTTCTCTTTCTTAAATCATGTTATCTTGATTCTATGCAAATTCACATCCCTTAGTTATGTTTATATGATAAACCATTAACTTAATAGAGGGAAAATAGTCCACATGAACTGTATAGCTCTTGTGGAAAAGATAAACTTTACCACTTGGCAACATGACTGTTTCATCATCCACTTCCATATAATGGACTAATCTAGATGCCTACTCTAGCCTGTTCAATTTCAAAATTACTTCACTTCACTCACTTGCCAACAGTCCTGAACCTTCTATGCCTAAGATCTTCCATAAAATGATCCTTCGAAACCATAGTGATACAAAGTTCCTAACAGAACCACTATAAATAGCAGTCATCCACACTCTCAATGGATTAATCGCCTCAAGTCTCTAATTCCATCAGGCAAAAAAGCTCAATCCCAAAAGACATTTTAAAGATTCAATAAACCTATGCTGTAAATGCAGGACAACAAAGCAGTTCTAATCCAATCTACACCATTTAAACGCATATATTTCACAAATTCATCACACAAATAACATAAAAGCTCATCAAAATCATCATTTCATAACATTTCCAAATTCAATTGAGGAGATTCAATAACAAACCTTGCCAAACGCTGATCTTAAGTGCTTCTTTATTGAGTCCTATAACATAGTTCCCCAAATACCTCTGCAACAAATACGCTACTTGATCTTCCAACATCTTTCCGACTTTCTACTAATCACCTTCTAACACTGAGATTGTGAATCTCTACAAGTTTCTATATATACAGTGAACGAACCGATTGAAGTATTCCTCTAGTTTCCTCATAGCGATGAAGAACGAAGAAAGAGAGAAGTGGAACCTGGAAGAGTCTCGCACGTATTTTTTCCTTCTTTTTTTTTCTAATTAATTTATTGTTTTTTCAGTTCTTCAAAGCTAACGCAAAGTGACGATGAGGAGGTTTTCGAGATTTTTCTTTTAATTTATTTAATTTAATACTCCATTTATAATTTATAAGATAATAATATTTACACGTGGAGCAACAAATATCTTGCCGACTGATTTTTTAAGCTAAAGATCAACCAAGGGCTAATCACGTGGTACTCACGTGTTAGCATTAATTATTTTTTTGTTTAGAAATTTCAATTTGGTCATTAATTAAGTTAGATCTCATCCCTTGACTTTGAAATCGATATTAACATTGTTTAATCTTTAAAAAAAAAGTTTAAGGCAAATCAATTTTTCTAAGACAAGTATGTTCATGACATCGAGTGGAGTAGGAAATGAGATCTAATCATGATTTAAAGAAAAAGTGACTTTCTCAGATATCAAGATAGGTGTTCTTAAGAAAAAGACTACTATTATGATTTATGAAAGTTTAAATATAATGCGACTTACGGATGTTATGGGAAAGAAGAATAAACTATCTAGCTTATCTGGGCATTTATAAGTGCAAGAAAAAATTAGTTTTTTTATATAGTAAGGCTCATAAAGTTTGGAAAATGGTGAATGATTGATATTGTAAGAGTTCGGAACTTAAAATGCCACAAATCGAAGTAAATTTTTTTAATAGCCACAAAATTTGAAACAAACGAAAATGGACATATCGCTTACGATTTGAACCGTCTTTAACAGCCCACCCCAACCAACATTTTGGTGTGTGGGCTAGTTAGTTTTTTTTTTGTAAGTTGTTCAACTTCACAATGTCACATGTATATATTGTCGATCATTTAACTTTGAACGAGTCCGTATATATGTATACAATATTTTTTGAAAAAACTACCTAATTATACAAATATTCCTACCATAAATATGAAAATTCTCTATAGTTTGAAATAATTAAATAGTATCTTACTATTTTGTATCAGATTTCAAGTCAGATACTGCACCATTCCTTCAAATTTCAAGTCAGCACATGTATCTTTGATACGAAATACATTATGAAATACATATATATACATAGGGAGAGAGACGAGTGATAAGGGAGAGAAGCTAGCAAGAGAATCAATGTATCTTATATACATGTAAATCACGCCGGAATACAATATATATGGAATAATAACACCTAATTTAGCCCGCATGTATTCAAGAAATATGTATATGAGTGCATCGTATACATGTATCGATAAGTCATATAGACGAAGGTAGACAAGCCAAAGATAATAAGGTACTAGCTAGCCGACAAGGCTACAATGAAGATATACACACATACATACATATCTATACATGCCAAGCCTATGTGGCTGGAAACTGGAAGCTGCAGAAAGAAACCCAGAATATTGTGTCCACA
>NW_006239198.1:509764-515801 GCF_000226075.1 Solanum tuberosum | reverse complement strand
TATGAGTGACATAAGCACTGGTCGGGAGAAGGCCCCGATTATATCCATATTGTACAATAAAAGTAACATCCTATGAAAGCTCCAGGAAAAAGCGGAGCTTACCAACTCACAGCTGAACCCTGAATCCTAGCAGAAGGGTCAATCATAATCCTTACCTGGACCTGCACGCACGAAACACAAATGCGTCCCAGGCAACGGGACATCAGTACGAATAAAAATGTATTGGTATGTAAGGCAAAAAATATAATAATAAATAGTTACTGTAAAAAGGGGAATAAAGATACCATCTGAAATAGAAACTCTGGTAGCCGCCATGGCTGACACCAAACCTTATATAGATTAAATATACATGGTATGCTCGCATAATCGTATGTCGTGAATATATATATATATACATGTATCATATATATCACTATAGTATATATATTACTATATTATAGAAGACTCTAGGAATTACTACCAACCATCCAATAAGATCCCTACTAATGTCCAATATATTTATAAAATATATAAGTGGGCCCCACCACCTTCCACTTTCAAAATTATGTTAAAAAAAAGTACTACAAATCACAATAGCTAACAATTTAAAATATTTTTAAAATCATATAAAAATTTCAATAACTTCTCAAATTCGACCACCTACCACTTCAATACTACATATTATATATTAATTACTACACTATAAATCACTACTAATATCCAATATATTTCTAAAATACATAAGTGGGCCCCACCACCTTCCACTTAAATACTACATATTATATATTAATTATTAATTACTATACTATAAATGACTTAAATACTCCATATTATCTATTACAATAATTAACAATTATTTGACACTTTAAATTCTATCAATGCCATATAAATTAGGATAAAAAACCTAACATATAATATTTAAATATATTTACAAATAATATAAGTAATACTATACATTACAATAATTAACAGCTTCATTATTTAAAACTTATATACAAAATTTAATTGACTCTCTAAATTCTATTGGTACCACATAAAATGGATTATATGATAAACATATATTGTTTGAAATTGACGAAAAAGAAACAATAAATTACAATAATTAATAAAAAAGGGTCCACTCCAAAAAAATCTATCAATTAACAACATATATTGTTTGAAATTGACGAAAAAGAAACAATAAATTACAATAATTAATAAATAAAAAAAGGGTCCACTCCAAAAAAATCTATCAATTAACAACATATATTGTTTGAAATTGACGAAAAAGAAACTATAAATTACAATAATTAACAAAATAAATCTCTCGACTCCAACAAATCTATCAATTAATGCCACATAAATTGGGACATGGCAAATAACGTATATTATTAAAAAATTAGGTTCAAAATGTACTATAAAATACAATAATTAACAACTTAATATATTAAAGAGATATAAAAAATGGTTAATATTTGAAATTCTATGTGTGCCACATAAATTACAACAAACAGAGTAATAAATATTATTTTCAAAATTATGTTAAAAAAAAGTACTACAAATCACAATAGCTAACAATTTAAAATATTTTTAAAATCATATAAAAATTTCAATAACTTCTCAAATTCCATAATATAACACTTAAATACTACATATTATATATTAATTATACTATACTATAAATGACTTAAATACTCCATATTATCTATTACAATAATTAACAATTATTTGACACTTTAAATTCTATCAATGCCATATAAATTAGGATAAAAAACCTAACATATAATATTTAAATATATTTAAAAATAATATAAGTAATACTATACATTACAATAATTAACAGCTTAATTATTTAAAACTTATATAAAAAATTTAATTAACTCTCTAGATTCTATTGGTACCACATAAAATGGATTATATGATAAACATATATTGTTTGAAATTGACGAAAAAGAAACAATAAATTACAATAATTAATAAAAAAAATAGTCGACGAAATTGACGAAAAACAAATTATAAATTACAATAATTAACAAAATAAATCTCTCGACTCCAACAAATCTATCAATTAATGCCACATAAATTGGGACATGGCAAATAACATATATTATTAAAAAATTAGGTTCAAAATGTACTATAAAATACAATAATTAACAACTTAATATATTAAAGAGACATATAAAAAATGGTTAATATTTGAAATTCTGCATGTGCCACATAAATTAGAACAAATAGAGTAATAACTATTATTTTCAAAATTATGTTAAAAAAAGTACTACAAATCACAATAGCTAACAATTTAAAATATTTTTAAAATCATATAAAAATTTCAATAACTTCTCAAATTCCATAATATAACACTTAAATACTACATATTATATATTAATTATACTATACTATAAATGACTTAAATACTCCATATTATCTATTACAATAATTAACAATTATTTGACACTTTAAATTCTATCAATGCCATATAAATTAGGATAAAAAACCTAACATATAATATTTAAATATATTTAAAAATAATATAAGTAATACTATACATTACAATAATTAACAGCTTAATTATTTAAATATTTTTTTAATAATATATGTTATTTGCCATGTCCCAATTTATGTGGCATTAATTGATAGATTTGTTGGAGTCGAGAGATTTATTTTGTTAATTATTGTAATTTATAGTTTCTTTTTCGTCAATTTCAAACAATATATGTTTATCATATAATCCATTTTATGTGGTACCAATAGAATTTAGAGAGTCAATTAAATTTTTTATATAAGTTTTAAATAATTAAGCTGTTAATTATTGTAATGTATAGTATTACTTATAGTATTTTTAAATATATTTAAATATTATATGTTAGGTTTTTTATCCTAATTTATATGGCATTGATAGAATTTAAAGTGTCAAATAATTGTTAATTATTGTAATAGATAATATGGAGTATTTAAGTCATTTATAGTATAGTATAATTAATATATAATATGTAGTATTTAAGTGTTATATTATGGAATTTGAGAAGTTATTGAAATTTTTATATGATTTTAAAAATATTTTAAATTGTTAGCTATTGTGATTTGTAGTACTTTTTTTTAACATAATTTTGAAAAAAATATTTATTACTCTGTTTGTTCTAATTTATGTGGCACACGCAGAATTTCAAATATTAACCATTTTTTATATGTCTCTTTAATATATTAAGTTGTTAATTATTGTATTTTATAGTACATTTTGAACCTAATTTTTTAATAATATATGTTATTTGCCATGTCCCAATTTATGTGGCATTAATTGATAGATTTGTTGGAGTCGAGAGATTTATTTTGTTAATTATTGTAATTTATAGTTTCTTTTTCGTCAATTTCAAACAATATATGTTTATCATATAATCCATTTTATGTGGTACCAATAGAATTTAGAGAGTCAATTAAATTAAAAAATACGCCAGCTGCAATCTCCATGCCTTTCACAAAAGGACTTTCTAGCAATAGAGTGGTAAACCAATATTTGACGATTTAGGATTCCAAAATTCGTGCTCAAAGGAAGTACAGTGCTTAGCCTTAACATACCTCGATTTTGGGTCTTGTTGTATCAATATGGATTGTACCCCCTTCCTTCCCATATGTAGTCTACAAAAAATCATGTCACACAACTATTACAGGCAAAACATTAACACGTCAGGGTCAAAGTAGCAATTTAGAGCTCACTAGCAAGGTGATTAGCTTGCCAGATCAATTTTTAAATGTATGCTTCATTGCCTTCTCTTCTCCAAAATTACAACCTCAAATTAATGACATAACATACATTTTTGCAACAGCTATTAACAAGTGGAGGCCTACGCAATAGTCAACAACAACCAAATAGAGTATGCTTGCTACAACAATTAAAAACTCGGCGTAATCGCCACACTCCTCTTTTCCAACCCAAAATAACCATAACCAAATCCTAACCACGAGTCTTCAAACCATTAAAAGCAATAAAAAAAAATATAGTATAGTACAATCCTATAATTGTTCAATATAACCATAATAACTTGAACTCGCCGCTTCCAATCATCATCATATACGTTCGTCCAATAATTACATTTGGAGTCATGTATTTCTCTTCATATGCAATTAAGAGCTTTAAAAGGGACAAAACCTAAACTTAAAATTGATGGAACTTGCAGTACATTAACATGTCTTGTCAATAACAAACAGTCTCCTTAAACGCAAGACGTTGAACCAAGAAAAAACAATGTGAAAATTGCAATGCAATAATAGAACCAACGTTACACTAATTTATGTTACAATTAAATATCCATATATACTTCTTCTTCTCTTTCAGACTCATATCAACAAGAACCACACACATACAAAGCATTTCCAAAAATATTTCAGCAACAACAATATCAGAAAATACTTCAAAACAGTCCAACATCACGTAACTATCCAAATACAATTTTTCCAGCCGTCTATTTGTGTTCTTGCTTATATAGCACAGCTATAACTTGGACTCACTCAATAAAATGAAGGCTGAGAATTATTACCTCCAAACAGCAGCAACATTACATAAAAAACGAGACTCCTTCACCACGAAGAATCCTTCAAATCACAACCAACGAGGAGGAAACAAATAACACGATCTCTATGAACGTTCTGAGGGTGAAACCACGTTGAAATCTTGTAAATGTTTGCTTGGATGATAGGGGAACCGTTAGAGAGGATTTAGGACTGTTTTATTCTTATTTTGCTCGAAAATAATGAGATAAAACGAAAGGAAATCTGATCTTATAAAGCTAAACCGACATATGGGCTAGGGGTTCACCTTCACATTCCTGCTTGTGCAGTCTCACTAAAATCTGAATATCTCTCAATTCTGAAGTCGTATGGACAAATGATTTAGTGCGTTGGAAAGTAGACTCGTAGACCATATGTTTCATATATTGGGGTTCTTCTAAAGCTTTGTAGATTGGGAGAAAGGCTTCGAGACATTTAACCCAATTTTCAGAAAATTTATCAAAGAAACTTACTCTAACTTTTGCCAACTTTTTATTTCTCAACTTGCTTGACTTCAAAACTTAAGTTACGATCATTGGGCGACTATATCACCTTATAAACATCCTTATTAGCATTTAAGACACTCTTTGTCTTATACCCCAAAGGTACCGGTTAACTTAAGCGTCTGAACGGGCGGGGTGTTAGAATAGACATTCTTTAACTCGAATTTGTTTAAGGGCATCCTTGACCCATAACGTTAGTCTAATTCTTTGATTTGCTTTTTTTTTTTTTTTACCTCCCCTTTACAACCTTATTCTCCTGAAATGATACACCAAGTCATATAAGCCTCATGCACTCATTCAATGATACACATATTATGCGAAAGAACCACGGGGTCTCACAGATAATGTATAACCAATCTGAGTAAATTACGGAAGGTAAAAGATTTGGAGAAAATTGAGGGTTTTATTTCACCATTCCCGTTTCATTTTTTTATTTTAGTATTATTTTCTATATTTGAAAAAAAAACTATTGCTATGTTGGTGAAAATTAAATTATTGTTATATAGTGGTTATTAAGATACTTAATTTGTATATTTATGTTTTTTGCCCTTAGTAAATCTAACTATTGGAAATTGTTGAAATTAGTATCAAAATGTTGAATATTAAATTTGGAGCGACTTAAAAGCAAAAATATATACAAGTGGACAAATGTAATAGCTCAACTTGGAATCTTAATAGCTCAATTGGTTGACTATCTAAACATTCATTTTGTTGGTGAGAATTCGATTTTCACATTGTAATCCCATCCTCTACCCCCAATTTTTTTATTTATTATTTAAAAAAAAAAAATAACTCAACTTTTTAAAAAATGGAAGAAAAATGAGTTACAAGTGCATTATAAAAGAAAATTAAAAATATCTGAAACATTTCTACTCATAGGGTTCTTCTGATGTCCCTTCTGATTTCCATTAGGGGCAGTGCGGGCACAACTACAATTCTGTTTTTAGGTTTCATAAAATTTAGTATCTTTGATTAAGACAATAAATTTATATTTATTAAAAACATTATATATATATATATATATATATATATAG
>NW_006239198.1:508907-509472 GCF_000226075.1 Solanum tuberosum | reverse complement strand
CAATAATTCAACTACGAATAACAACAATAATGCGGAAGCTCAAAACTTATTAAAGTAACCAATCAAATAAACCTCTAAAGTCTAACACTTATAATCCCCAAAATTTGAAAGTCATCACATCAAAGACATCTAATCTTCAAATATTAGTCTAAGAGTATTAAAGACACCAAAATAAATGAATAAAATAGTTTATGTTAGAAAACTAAGGACATCATGCCATGACCAAGAGAATACAACACGAGCTGGAATGAACAGCTCACCCTGGAACCTGATGTGCTAGAGACTGGCTAGAGTTGAGGGCGAGTCGAAGTCACTGATACACTCGTTGCACTCCACAAAAAGAAAACAAAGAAAAACACAAGTAGGGCTCAGTACAGGGCAACATGTACTGAGTAGATATCATCAGCCGACTCAAAATAGTAACTAATATGCATAAAGTAATAGTATAAAATCAACTATAGCACTTAGCATGTGATAAACAACAAACAACATGAACAAGTGACAAACGAAAAAAGTACATAATCAATCACAAAATTAAGCACACACACGAGGACTCATGCCTCCA
>NW_006239198.1:502832-508746 GCF_000226075.1 Solanum tuberosum | reverse complement strand
ACTCATGCCTCCACACCACGCTCGTTTGGGAAATGGGTTCTTTGAGATTGAGTACATTGTGTTGTTTATATATGTTTTCCTTTAATGTTACCGTGTCGAAACGTGACACCCGATCTAATAATGTCGTTAATTTATCATTTATTATCACTACTTTTCACTTCATTAACAATAGTTCATCAAGCCTTCTTTATTCAAGGCATCACTTCGATAGAGAGGGTTCAAGATTATAAATTCCACGGTCTCAGGATTTCAGACCAATCACAAACCACACAACCAAGCCACACAACCACACAATCATGTACATAGAGATTTTCACAATATCACTCAATGCATATCAATCACTATTAAGAGTTTATCTATCAAATAGAATAAACCATAATCTACATCCACCAAAGAACTGACGTCAGGCAAGCTACTTCTCCAATGTCTTCCCCTTCCTTAACGCCTCCGAACGTTTCCAATCTATCAAGTATGCATAATTTGTAAGTTAACGAATCTATAGACACCCATGTTACTATATGTCTAGACTAGACCCAAAAATTCACCCGATTCCATAATCAATTTTCCTATAGTTTAACCCTAAGGGTAAGTCTTAATTCCTCCAATTAGCATAACTTTAATGGTATTCAACTAATACAATACACCTAAAATTATGTGTGATATCCAGTACCCTCACTTTCTTGCAACTTTATTCATTCTATATACTATATTTATAACCGTAATAAATTAGTCCAAATCATTAATTGACCATTAAGAGGTATTAGCCAATAACTCCAACTCACGTGAATACCTAACAACATTTCCACCCAATTTTAATAACATCAATAATAGAAGAAACTACCAACCTATATTAGCGATACTAATCACTGAGAGATAAGCACTTATGAGCAAAACTTGCTATGCCTTTGATATAATTCAATTACTCAATTAACATCTCCTAATCATTACATTATAATTACCACATAATTATTGCCTGACAATTATCCATTTAGTTTTGTCCCCAAATTAACATATAATCTTAACTTATACAATATTTTCTATCCAATACTCACTTTAAGGAATACATTAATTCGTGTTTGATTGCCAGGAAATTGTTTCACACGAGAATTGAAACCTACGGCCAATGACTTGATGCACTTAACCATTGTAACAACCCAATACACACTTAACCTCCAAGAATCTGCACGGTAACAATTAATAAAGAAACTTACCAATACGAAAACACACGGTTGATCCTTGTAGTCGCCGCACCAATAAACTCTCTTCTCAATTTGTTTTTATGCTCAAGCATCTATTTTGTCTTCCTTCTTTCAACATATTATTTACTAACCTAATTGTTATATGTAACTAATTATAAAAATAGACCACTACTAATTTTAGTGTTATCTTCTTTAATCACCAACTAAATTAATTATTAAAACTACCCCATTAAATTCATAATTGTAGTTACGAATAGTTCAAAATACCAATTTAAAATTTATCGGAAAGTATTTTATGAAAATAAAAAGCTCTAGTACTCAAAACGATCAAATGGGCCGTTACAATATAACACTATCATAAAAGAGATATTCAGTGACAATTTTTTTTTTAGCAGTAATTGAGTTAATGACATTGCATTTAAAGTTGCTAAGTCTGACAACATTTATATTTATATAAAGTGATACCTATGAATACTCATGCTTATTATTATGATGATTATGACAAATTTTTAATTGGTTATACTATGATGAAAATTATTGAGTTGGCAAAAGAAAAAAGGTCCAAATGGTGATGTCCATATCAATAATAATACTTAATAATAATGCAGCATTGCTACAACTGGAGTTAACTGGGAAAAATACATGATAAACAGCTCATAACAGTGACAAATCAAAAACTTTCTGAAAAGGAAAATGACATATAATGAACGCATGCCTAAATTGTTTAAGTGAAGTTACCTTTCAAATATCTGAAAATCCCAATTTATTTATTTTTAAGTTTTTGAATACATTATTAAATATAATATAGTTTGAACATCGAAAAGCGGAAAGAAAAATATCGATAAACTATTTGCAGCGGCGTAGTCATATATAGTTTAGGATGACGAATTGGACACTCTTTTTCTAAACATTATACCATGTATATAGAAAATTATACGAAATATATTGGTAAAATTTTAATTTTCATGCATATATGTTGAATTTTGGACATCGTCAATAAAATTTCTGACTTCGTCACGGGTTATACGAGTGTCATTTTCAGAAGCAGTCAGTGCTTCTGCCTAATTTCCATAGTCATCGTCGTTGAAGTCATGGTCAGTGTTACTGGTCCATAGCCCACAGGTCATTATTAATATTAAAAACAGTTCAGTTCACTCCCAAAAGTCCTCATAAATTGAATTTAGCCCCCAAATACTTTTTCTTTATTGAATTTGGGGTCCCCTTTTTGAATTGGTGCGACTGGTTAGGTAGTAGGCTTTAGATATTAAAAAAATGTAATGTAAAATAAAAAGTAATTTATGAAATTGCTATTTAATGACAATTGTAAATTAATTATCACTAAAAAAAAAAATTCAACTTAGGCGATGGCAATGGTCCAGCTTACGGAAATGCTACTACTTTTGAAGAAACTATTTTATTAAATTAAATTTATAAATAATATTTTAAAATTTTAAATTTGTTTAATATTTTCCTTTGTCATTTATTTCATTTCATTTTCACAGAGAAAATAAAGAGAGAATAGTAAAAAGGAACACCCAAGAACTTAGGGCAAACATCTTTTCTACTTTTCAAAAAGCATCACATCATTACTAGACAAAACATAATTTCCTCTCCAAATTCAACATGTACTTTACATTTCATCACCAAAACTTTTTTTTCAAAAATAAAATAAAATAAAATTACACTCTATAGTACTCTTTTATATGTAAATTGGATTTGACTCGACTCAAAAAATAATTCAACAAAATATCATATGAAAATTTAGGATTAAATTCAACTCGGTTAATATTTCAAAAAAAAACTATTTAACGAAAGAGATGCGTAGCAAAGAGCAGTTAAAGCATTGTATCATCGAACAAAGAAATTTGCTCATTTAATTCTTAGTAGGAGTGCTTTTACAGTAGAAGGATATTTCGTGCAAGAACTAAATTTGAAATAGTGTACTAAGTCGTTTGGTAGTTGATCAAAGTTTTATTGATATTAATAATACGTGAATTAGTTAGGAGAAAAATTATTTGTTAAGCTAAATTTACATTATCTTCTATACAGATTCACTTATAACTAATATGTATTTAATACACGCATAACTCATTTTGATAAATTGTTTTTTTCTGGTCATGTAACCCTGATTACTAGCACAAAAAAAAACATCAAACAGTCAAACTCATGTTTCTCTTACTCCTCAACTCATGTAGCAGGTTTAAAATTTTAAAATTTGATCACATTGTATAGATAGACACCTAAGATTATTAATGGTTTAATTTGTGGTATTTTATCCGAGCAAAATTTAATTGATATACTATGTTTTTATCACCTGAAAAAAGCTTCAAACAAATTTTCAGACTTGACTAGTGTTTGAACAACTAATTAATTCAGCTAATCCTCAACAGTTCAAAGGATGCAATTATTAGTTTCAATAATGTGATCTGGATCAATCAAACTCCAATATAGGCTTCGAAAATCAAATAAAAAATCAAAAAAGAAGTTCCAACAAGAAGGCAAATACTTCCTCTATTTCATATTATTTGACTCACTCAGTGTTGATCTTGACTATGTTGATTGTTGATCTTGACTATGTTAATCTATATTACTCTACTCGTGTTAGATTTTATATTACTCAACTCACGTTGATCTATATTACTTTGACTCAATGTTGATCTTGACTCATATTGATCTATATTACTCGACTCATGTTGTTCCAACATACCTTTTAAGAAAATTCACTTTATAAATAATGTTTTAGGACTCTAAATTTGACTAATACTACTATTTCGATTGTTAATTAATACCAAGATAATATGGAAAAAATAAAAAAAAACACTAGTTTGCAAAAATTAAAAAGCATACTCAAAACAATGATGAAAGGGAGAACTTTCCTTGTTATTGCTTCTCATTCCATAGTGAAAAAAAACCCAAGAGAACCCCGAAAAGGAGCACCAAAAAATTTGGGACAAAAACCAAAAAAAAAAAGTCATTCATCTTTTCCACTTTCCAGAGAGCCATTACAAGCCTCCTCTCCACTTTTCAACATTTTCATACCTTGAACATAAAACTTAATATAACAAAATAAAAAAAAATAAAAAAAACTCTTGTATATTCTTTCTTCTTCACATGTTCATACCCCTCATATGAACCATTTTTTTTCTTAATAATATTTATATATTTATAGCTAATTTATGATAAATGAACCTTCTTGAATATTATTATTTTCATCCAAGTAGGTTAGATTCATTTTTCATTTTTTGCTCAAGCAGCAGCAACAGTTCCAGGTCTCAAAGGGTAATCTTCTGAAGTTTTGTTTGGAGAAGTTGATTGTTGTTTTTGTTCCTTTTTTCTCATAGCTTTTATAGAAGAAATGTTCCTTTTTCTGTCTTTAGTTTCATCCTTCTCTATTTGTAATTGCCTACACTCTTCACTACAGAATGGAGTGTCCCCTCTGCAATACACAAATCACAAACACAATCAACACAAAGGCACAGAAAATACGTGGAGAATCGAATATTCACCAATAAAAGTAAAAATTCAGATAGTCAATCAATTGCGCTACTTGAAAATCCCATTAAGAAATAGATCTTGTATGTTTCAAGATCAAAGATTTCATCTTTAGTATAAGTAATAGTAAAATAAACATAAAGTCATCTAAGCCATTGAATGTACCATTTCTTGATTAAAATGAGATCTTTGTATCTAGAATATGAAGAAAATATATTACTACATCAAACAACCCTTTTTTTCTAAAATAAGGAAAAAAACCAAAATTTTCATTTTGCAATGGAAAAAGGGTAAAAAAACAGCACCAGAAAAAGCAATTCTCTGTTTTCTACAAGTTCAAACTCCAACACCCCATTAACCGACTCACACTCACTGTTCAAATAACTATCATTTCTTGAGTAAAAATTGAATCTTTAAATCCAAAATAAAAGAAAACATGAATTTAAAGGAACCCCATTTCCCAAAATTTCATCTTACAACTGAAAAATGAACAAACAGAACTAAAAGTACCATTTTTTTTCTTTACAAGAAGCAAAAACTCAAACTGCTACCCCCATTCACTGAATCACCATTCATATAAATATAAATTAGATCTTTAAACCCAAAATAAAAGAAAATATAAATTACAAGGATCCCCATTTTTCTAGAAGAACAGCTCAAACTGCTTTCCCATTTACAGTAAATACAGGATCTTTACAACTAAACTCAAAGAAAACAAGAATTTAAAGAAACCCCATTTCTCAATCTTAACAAAAAGAAGACTTTAAAGTTGGAAAAAAAGAACAAACCTGTACATGAAGATGTCACTGTTATCACCAATTCTTTTCTTACAAAGAAAACAAGCATCCAAGAAATAGTGATGGGGTTCATCAAATCTACCATCACAGTATTTTCCAGCAGAAATAACAGATCTTGGAGACAACAAGGAAGAAGGAGAAGAAGAAGAGAGATTCTTCATGCTATTTCTTCTTGTATAATAAAGAGGCCTATAAATCAAATTAAGATTCTTGTTATTGTTGATATTATTATTATGATTTTGATTATTATTGCCTGAGAACTCAGGTTGAGTTTCAGCTAAAGAAACAAGACCATCATCTTCTTCAATGAAACATGGTCTTCTTCTTCTTGTTGTTGATGGTGAACTCATTTTGAAGAAGAGAGAAGGGAGAAGTGGGATTTGGGAGAATTGTGGTGGAAAATTGTTGATTATAAAGAAGGGGTTT
>NW_006239198.1:491932-501118 GCF_000226075.1 Solanum tuberosum | reverse complement strand
GGGGTGGGGTGGGCATGGGGGAGAAGTGTAAATTGTAAACCACTGCAGGGATTAAGGATTCCGTGCAAGTGAATCCATTGGCGGAGAATTTTTCTTTGCAAAAAATGGTTTGTTTACTCTTCCATTTTAATACTCGGTCTATCTCAAAATACTTATTCACTTTCGAATTGACACACTTATTATAAAAAAAATAAAAAAATATGATGAGTTTTTCATTTTATTTATATTAATTATGAAGTTGATAAATTAAAAATTTAAGATTTTCAAAAAGTTCTACATTTTCCAAAATAATTAATTAGGGCAGAAGACCGATATCCTTTTTTTGATTTGTCAAAATGAAGAAGTAAAAAGAGACAAATAATTACTTCTTGTTTCTGTTTACCGATAAAAGTTGTTCGCATGGTAAACACTCTTCTTTTCATATTTAAAAGTATGAGTTCGAATCAGCAATGAATCAAAAGTGGAAGCTCAGAGAGGTAAAAAGAAAACTTTTCTTTTCTATTTATTTTTGTTAGTCATTTTTGAATTTGATACGCTTATTAAAAATAATGTTGATTGACATTATTATTTTATTATATTATCTCTATTAATTAATATTTAATAGGACAATTTTAAAAAATATCAAATATTAGATCATAGAAATGATTTAGAAATAAGTGATTAATGTTAATAATACATGATTTTTTTACTAATACTTATTATTTTTTTCTTTTTCTTAATATATTATGAGTGTCAAGTAAAAACAAAATCTATTTATAAAATAGTGAGCAAGTAAAAATCGTATATTTTCTTTGTTTCATTTTACTCGAAATAAGTAATTTGTATAACTGTTTAAAATTCAAATGTTTGTATTTGTATAAATTTGTTATTTTCAGTTTATACAAATGTACCACGTGAATTATACAAACTCACTTGCGAATTATACAAATGAGACAACTTAAAATGTAGATACAACCCGTAAATATGCAAATAGTAGCTATGAAGCATGATTAAGTTTATTGTAGTGGCTAATTGCGAAAATTTCCCTAAATATTAAGTCTTGAAAAATGTAATACGGAAATAACTATAATTAATGATAATGGTAAATTAGGAACTAAATGTAAAATAATTCATTGATTTCATAAAATAGATAAGTATTGTTGGACCTCCCAAAATAATATAGTGGACAACTATTTTTGGATGGAGTATGAAATGAAGAAAATAGTATTTGTATGTACATTAATTTGCTACTCTCTTCCATATTATTTTATCACATTTCTCTTCTTTATATATATATATATATATATAATATTTATTATATGTGCGTTGCACAAATTTCTATAACTTAATTTTAGTGAATTACTTATATTTTTATTTTTAAGATTAAATAATTATAATAAATTAGTACGTGTGATTTTATATAAATTTAGTGTACGAATAATTATTTTGCCTCTTATAAAAGAAAAGAAATGAATTAAACTTGACTTAGGTGGGGTACGTAATGACCAGGTCCCCCACTAACTCCATGTGTTATGCTTTGAGCCAAAAAATAATTACCATAAAAAGCCAATCACCATACCCCACTTACCATTATTGTGCTTTAATTAGCTGGCATTGGGCCATAAATTATTATTTTTTAAATATAAAATTATATTTAATTATATTTTCATACAAATAAAAAGTTAGTAATATCAAAATTACAACAACATATTTAGCATTATCATATTTTACCCTACCTTAAAAGTAAATAGAATATTTTTAATTGACAACATATGCATTGTTATTTTTTTCTTAATGCATTTTACCAAACGATTCTCTTTTTTTTTTTTAAATTGATGAGAAAAAGAGAAACTTTTTGTGAGAAAATGAATACAAGCAAATATTATAATCAATTATTTCTTTTCCTAAATAACATTTTTATTGTACATCGTAATCAATCAAATAATATCATTATTGCTTCTTTTTTTTTTTCTAAATAATATTTTTTATTGTGTATTTGATATTTGTTAGTTGTATAATACAATTTGCTTGAAATATTGTCTTAAGTTGCTTTGGTTGAAATTTTTATTTGCTTGCCGCCCTTAGTCTTTTTTTATGCTGATATATGCTTTCATCTGCTAAGTGGAAGTTTAAAGTAATCTAATCTGTTTTTATATCCTACTTACTTCAGTTTTTTGTTCCATCGTAAAATTATCAAAAAATAGAAATAAATTATATGGTAAATGTATCTAATTAAAAAGGACTTAATTTTTGCAGGGTGACCAATGGATAAAAAGAATTTGCACATTGTCGTTTGGGATATCTTTTTGTATAATAATAGTTAGAAAATAAAAAAGGAGGCTTGGACATACAAGTGTAAATAAATAATTTGGTCATACTTGCAAAAATTGAATTTAAATAGCCATCAACTTAAATGACATTGTGACTAATGTGATTGGGGTAAGTTCTTTCAAAATAAACCTATATCCAAGTGATTACCTAAGCAAAATGTATCTTTATTTCTAAAAAACAATAAATTAAAGTATCACGAAATCTAAGGACATTTTTTCTGAGGGCATAAAATTGAATTTGGGTACGTAATAGAAGATTGATCAACTTTTGATTTGATTATTGGTGAGGTGACGAGTCACTAGATGATAAAGTTAATGTTGATGTTAATCAGATCGACATATTTATTAAATATCTAACGTGTTATTGGATAAAGTATAAAAAAATTCTTTGATTAATAATTTTCTTCACTTATCTAACTGAATTAATGGTATTTCATTTTCTCCTTTTTTCTCATAGTATTGTTTTTACATATACGATTACTTGAATTCATATTATTAAAAGTAAATTTAATATCAGATAGACATATGATAATATTACTCATGCAATTAGACATGGACTACCATATGAAATTTTTTCCTTCCAAGGAAGATAAAACACTTCATATGAATTGTTAGTCGTAATAAAATTATGTCAAATATGCTTAGATTCACCAAAATAATAATAATAATAATAATAATAATAATAATAATAATAATAATAATAATAATAATAATAATAATAATAATAATAATAATAATAATAATAATAATAATAATAATAATAATAATAATAATAATAATAATAATAATAATAATAATAATAATAATAATAATAATAATAATAATAATAATAATAATAATAATAATAATAATAATAATAATAATAATAATAATAATAATAATAATAATAATAATAATAATAATAATAATAATAATAATAATAATAATAATAATAATAATAATAATAATAATAATAATAATAATAATAATAATAATAATAATAATAATAATAATAATAATAATAATAATAATAATAATAATAATAATAATAATAATAATAATAATAATAATAATAATAATAATAATAATAATAATAATAATAATAATAATAATAATAATAATAATAATAATAATAATAATAATAATAATAATAATAATAATAATAATAATAATAATAATAATAATAATAATAATAATAATAATAATAATAATAATAATAATAATAATAATAATAATAATAATAATAATAATAATAATAATAATAATAATAATAATAATAATAATAATAATAATAATAATAATAATAATAATAATAATAATAATAATAATAATAATAATAATAATAATAATAATAATAATAATAATAATAATAATAATAATAATAATAATAATAATAATAATAATAATAATAATAATAATAATAATAATAATAATAATAATAATAATAATAATAATAATAATAATAATAATAATAATAATAATAATAATAATAATAATAATAATAATAATAATAATAATAATAATAATAATAATAATAATAATAATAATAATAATAATAATAATAATAATAATAATAATAATAATAATAATAATAATTAAAATTGACTCAATAAAATATAAACATAGTGATAATATCGTGGATGTCTCTTTACACATTATTAGAATATTTCCCAAGTCTAAAGAAACATGTGATAGGTGCATCTTATAAAATGAGATTGACATCACGAATGCTAAGCATGTGCTTCAATAAATTGATATTAATATTTATTTTTTGGTTAATCAAATTAATATTACTATTGGTGATGCATTTTATGTTCCTATATTGTTTATACTATAAATTTTGCGATATGTTTGGGTTGAAAAAAATAGATATATATGTAAAATATATATGCAATCATATTAGAAACTATGCTAAGAAAACCGTTGAGGGTACGTGACAATATATAATAATACACAATTTTATAAAATATATACGTAATTCACAACTAAGTAATAAATATGTCATTTTAATATGTATATATTCTTATAAATTACAGGACTATATATGTATGTACGTATACCTATAAATAAGTGTGTGTCATGAGAGATGATTTATGATCGATTTAAATTTAATGGATTCAATACTTAATTAATAACAATTTTGACTCTTTTTGTTATCACGTTAACGGTTCTTAATGATTTGAGGTTTTTTTTAATGATTTATCAAATCGATAAATTTTAATATTAAACCGGACCGAACGATACACCTACATAGTGACTTGACCGCATCACTTACAACAAAATTATTGAATAAATGATGAAAAATGAATATAAATATTTTCTGAAAAGTGCGCCATTTTTTTATGTTGTAAGACTCATATCAACATAGGTCTTGTAAGGCTCAATCTTACTTGAGTGATGAGTCTTACAAGACTCATGTCAACACAAGCCTTACATCACACCATTTAACGACATTCAATTTTTCATTCAAATATTTTTCTTTTGATTTGATTCTCAATTTTTGTTGTCCATATAAAAAAATTGCTCAATTTTTTTACTTTACTCCTCATTATAAAATATTAATTTAATTAGAATTCAAACATTACCTAAATGCATATCAAGTCAATTAGTACAATAAATGATCAACAACTTCTGTCCTTAAGATGTGACGTTTCCGGTGCACCGCACCGGTCATTACTCCTTTATTTATTTTCTTGCAGTTTATTTTTATATGTTCAGTATTTAATTTAGAGCGGAATGATCTGGGAGATTCTTGTACTTGGCTTCGTTTATAAGTTGATCCTTTGTACTTACTTTGTCAACTGAACTCTTAAACTCATTCAAACACAATATTTTAAACCCCTTTCTCATCAGATGTGTGTGCGTGTATTACACTCATTTTACACATAAAATCTCACGTCACTTTTTAATGACACACCAATATTATTATTATTTTTCAATGACACATCAAAAATTAAATATTTAAAAATAAATAATATTTTTTTAAAAAGGTGCAATTTTTCTCTCTCACTATACTCATTTTCCATATTCCCTCTTCATCTTCTTCCTCCCCACCCTCTACCCTTCACCCCAAAAATAAAAATCATCATTTTTGTCTTTCTCACACTCAAATTTTTTCTCAATGACAAAATGTGATAGATTATAATTAGCTCTTACACATACTTTTGGATTCTATTTATTTAGATTTGGTAAAAAGATATATCAAGAAAACTTCAAATTAAAAAAAATATATGTTTATAAGTAAATTCAAGCAATAGATCTTGAAAAATCTAAGTTTTAAAAAAAGTGTATGAGATATTTTTTAACAAAAGCTTTTTAGAAGAAGAAAAAAAGGGGTAGGGACGGGGGGTGGGTGCGTGGGAGGGGGTCTGGGGCTGAAAAGAAGAGGAAAAAGGCGGGGCAGGGGGCTGGGCTAAAGAAGAACAAGAAGAGAGAAGGGGTGGGGGTGGCAATGGGTTGAGTGGGCTGAAGAAGAAGGAGTTTTTGAATTTTTTTTAAAAAAATTATTATTATTATTTTGTCTTATAATTCTGAGATTTTTAAAATAAAAAAAATTGTATTCACTTGCTTCAAAATGCGTTTGTCCAATTCAGTCATTTTAATGCTACATAAGCTCAATCAATGGTCAGAGGGGTTTAAAATATAGAGTTTCATCATGTTTAAGGATTCATTTGGCAAAGTAACGAGTATAATGGTTTAACTGACAAACAAATACAAGTACAAGGATCTCTTAGATCATTCCACCTTAATTTGGCACAAATACACTCACATTCACTTTATATAATATAATATAAATTAATTCGAGTGTATCTCATATAAATTATCATATATAGTAATATAAGAAATTTTAGCATTCTGTATCGTTAAATATAATTATTTAAGTAATTTTTGATAGGTGATTAGACATATAATTTCATCTTGTGATCATATGCTTTCACTATTTTTGGACATGTAATTTCATCTCGTGATTCCTGAAAGTGAGGAAAAAATAGAGCGTGTTATCACGTGGTTTGAGGTGAGAGTAGGGAAACACAAAAGAGAAACGAATCCGTACGTGGAAGTCATGCACTCACACAATGGCGTCAGTTTAAAAAAGACGGGCCCCACTAACTAACACGTCACGCAAAACGAACTGCATTCCATAAACGCGTTATTTAGAAAATAATAAATACTTTATACACCTATTTATAATTTTTTTTAAAAATAAAATTAAGTTTTAGCTTAATTTTATTAAAGTAATTAAACGGCGTGAATATTTTATTTTTGTGGAGGAGAGACTTTATTAAACTTTTTTTGCTAGATTCTTTTGTCGTTTTGTTATATTTTTGAAAAAATTATTGAAATACACGTCTTATATTTTCCTTATTTATAATATTTTCGTCTATTTTTAAAAACCTCTAAAATCTCTTATTTCTCTCCTAATTCTAAATTATTTTATAATGTATCCGAGCTAGTTTTAATGTATTCGAACTACATATTATGTATCCGATTTATTTTATAATGTATTCGAGCTAGTTTTAAATATTTTCGAGTTACATATTATGTATCTGATTTATTTTACTTTTTCATGAACTAATATAATTACAAAGTAAATAGGGATAGATTGTAATTTTATATTAAAACTACGTGATTCCTAAAATTTATACTCCCTCCGTCCCATTTTATATGAGGTACTTTGACTCGGCACGGAGTTTAAGAAAGAAAGAAAGACTTTTAAAATTTGTGGTTCAAAATGAATGATAGAAATTTGTGTGGCTGTAAATCATTTCATTAAGGATAAAATAGATATTTTATAGTCAAATTGTTACTTAATATAGAAATGTGTCATTTTTCTTGGAACTGACTAAAAAGAAAAGTAAGTCACATAATTGGGACAGAGGGAGTACTATATTTTTCACAGCTATTGCTCCCAAGTTCAGTGATCCCCAAAATGGACCATAGAAAGCATCACCTTTTTTGGGCCCATTTTAAAAAGTGGGACCCAGACAGTTTTACTGACAAAAACCCATCAATCATCATCATTGTGGAGACGTGAGGAATAAATGAGATTTTTAAACTACTACTATTGCCTCCACTCAAGGAAACCGTCAAAACAAGGAAATGTCATTTCTACCCTGTAAAGTTCGTCTTGTTACTTTCTAGTAAAAAGTAACAATGATGTATTTAGGAATCGTTTGGTAGAGTGTATAAGAATAAAGCAAAATATAATATATTAGTAGTAATGCTTGTATTAATTATGTTTGCATTAGTTATGATGATATTTTTTTTATGCAATGTTTGGTTTGGTGTACTAAAAATATTATGTATTACATAATTTTTTAGAAAAATATTTGTTTACAAAAATACCCTCCACAAATATAGTGGAAATGATGTAAAAAAAGTTTTTGAGGGCAATTGTGTCTTTAATAATGTTAATGCATGCATTAGAACCCATTGCATTACTAATTCATATAAATAGATGGTATTAGTAATACACTCTTTAATACACAATAGAGTATATTACTAAGGGAAAAGGCTCTGATATACCCCTCAACTTTGTCATTTAGAACTGATATACCCCTCGTTATGAAAGTGGCTCATATATACCCCCAGGGGCGGACCTAGGTGGAGCCCAGGGGGTTCACCCGAACCCCTCGTCAAAAAATTGTACTGTATATATAACGTCAAATTCTGATTTTATGTGTATATATATTAAAATGAACCCCCTGAAAACCTATGATAGACTTGGCTCAATGGATAAGTGGTTCATGTAGTGCTCCTATGTCATGGGTTCAAGTCCCATTGGCAACATTTTTTCCCCTTTTTAATATTAGCTTTGGAAAATGGAACTTTTGGGCTTAGACCTTCTTTTTCTTTTTCATTATTTTTTCCTTTTATTCAATTTCTTCTTTTTAATTTATTTTTGTTTAAATTTATTAGACACATTCTTTTTATTTTTATATTTTATTCTTTTTATATCTATTATTCATTTAGTTTCAATGTAACTCTTTTTTCATATACATTTGAATAACTTTTAAAAAATGATGAATTATATTTAACTTGAAATTGAGATAGAAATATAGTTTATTTAAAAAAAAAATGTAAATTAGATGTAATTGAATGCAGAAACTTAAATATCGTCAATGTCCTTTTAAAAATATTAATTTAATAGAATTCATGAATTTTCTTTTATATTTTTAATTCTATTTTAGAGAGATGGAAACTAAACATATTTGATTTATTCGTTATTTGTCTTTTTTACAAATTATGACTAACCTAGTAAATTGAACTATATGAACTAAAAAAATTGACGATGATACTTATTTATATTAATAATATGCATTATAATATTAGTAACTCTATTCTTACACACTTTTAGAGAATCTTGACGATTTTCATAGTAATATTTGATTGAATGGATATTAATTTAAAATTTTTAAAAAGTGAAATATAAAGTAAAACATTACAAAATAAAAGTATAAAAAGCATAAGAAATTTTAAGAATGCTCGATGGAGCATGATAAAAGTAAAAAGAAATGTTTAATACGGTATGATAAAGTGAGTTAAATTTAGCATGATAAGGTAAATATTTTTCTTCCCCGTCTCGCTCCCTTTTTCATCATTTAATTTTCATGTGTTTTAGGAATTAACTTATGTAATACAGTCGATCCACTAAAATTCTTATCAATGCAACTTTGTTCTCGATATCTTTGATTAGCTTAGTCTTTACTTTTATGAACCAATGAAATATCTATGGTTCTTGTACAAAGAGCATGCCGAGGATTACTTTTATGAACGAATGAAATATTTATGGTTCTTGTACAAAGAGCATGCCGAGGGGCTACTACGCTCACCGCGCACTTGCATTACCACCTAAACTTCTTCTTTATACTTCGAACCCCCTGAGCAAAAATCCTGG
>NW_006239198.1:475479-491701 GCF_000226075.1 Solanum tuberosum | reverse complement strand
TTTTAAATTATAATATAGCCACAAAAAAATAGTTTTAAATTTTTTTCTTTACACTAAGGAATGAAAGAAAAAAATAAAATAAGAATAAGAAACTCAAATAATTATAATAAAAGAAATCAAAAAATAATTTATGTATGAAAAAGATTAAAATATACCTTGAACTTTGCTAGAAGAATCATATATACCCCTAAATAATTTTTAAGAAAATTAAAAGTCAAAAATATAAATTTAAAACTAACTTTTTCACTTCCATTAAATGAAGGGTATATGTGAGCTCATTTTGTAACGGTAGGGATATATGTGAGCCGTTTGTATAACGGTAAGGGTATATATGAGCCACTTTTATAACGAGGGGCATATCAGCTCCAAAGGGCAAAGTTGAGGGGTATATCAGGCCCTTTTCCCTATTACTAATACAAGCATTAGTTATGCATATGTTAGAAAAGTGTACCAAACAAGGTACTAATAATATATCAAACTAATGCAAGCATTATATTCTCCAATACACTCTGTCAAACGACCCAAGAGTCTAGAAAAGTTGAAATATTTGAATATAAAGTAAATAGTAATATTAAATTGGATTAGTGTCAATAACATATTCAATATAATTTAGCAAGTAGGACTTTGAAGGGTAGTCTGTATGCAAATTCATCTTTACCTTATAAAGATTAAGTGACTATTTTCGATACTATTGGCTCAAATAAAATATATTCTCTTTGTCTATATTAGTTGATCATTGTACAAAAAATAAATCTCATATTAATTATCCATTTTATTAAATCATGAAAATATTAATTAATTTATTTCTATATTATCCTTAAAATTAATTCTTTTTGAAAGTGTTCACATTTATTTATAAAATTTCTAAGAATTATTGAAGTGGTAAAATAATAACATAATCTTCTTATTTATGATTTCTTAAGAATCTTACAAAATATAAAATGATCCTCTAATATGAAACGGGAGAAATATATTTTAAATTGGGTAAAATAAGTCGCAACAGGGAAAAGGCCAAATTAATTGAAAACGATGATAGAAGAAAAGAATTATAACATTCGGAGTAATAATAAATCCGAAGAATAAGTTATTTCTTTCATTTTAATTTATTTATCATACTTTTTTTTTAAAGTTTGTCTCGAGAAATATATGTTTTATTTTCATTTTAGCAATTTTTTAGTTACAATATTTTTACATTACATGTTTAAGATCATAATTATTTTTTAAAAAACAATAACAAAGAAAAATTGAACAAAAAATTGCTCAAATAATAAACATTTTCCACTTCTAATTTTAAAATTATGTAGATTCGAACAACCAGTCAACGTTCAACCAAAATGCTACTACTCTACGTTTGATTTGTAATTATATTTAAATCGTTTTAATAAATACAAAATGGGCATTTGTCGTCTTTAAATAGTGATATTGCTCTAATAATATCAAAATCCTTTTGATACGTTATAAAGAGTGATCTATTTATTTTTTTTAAATATAAATTTGCACTCAAAAACTAAAACTAAGAAATACGTAGCAAGTTCATTTATTTTTTCACACAAATATATCACCTAACACGTATCTCTCGTATCTACATTGTTCAACTTTCAACTCTTTCTTAAGTTTTTTTTTCTCACAAAGGTCAAATTAGGAAACACCACATTATATTTAACTGACTCATGCATTGAACTTTACAGTTTTAATCTTTAAAGACTGTTTAAATTTTGCCACTTGGTAGAGTATAATATTGGAGAAGAGAAAATTAGTGTCACGTCCCAAACTCAAGGGGCACAACTGGCTCCTAATGCCAGAACTCAGGCCCAAGCCGACCTTGCTGAACCATTAGCTACTAGCGCATGCCAGCTACAAGCAATCAAGAAAACTAACAAGTATATCTTGATTTAAAATTAAGCCCTCGGCCGGCAAGGCCCCTGTCAACAGATCTATAAAGAAAACAACTACTCCCAAGAGTTCATATAAAGAAATAGTCAACTAGCACAGAAGTCTTGATTGGGCCGTCGAGGCCACCATGATCTCTATAGCGAAACTGAAAGAAGGTATATATCAATACAATACATCAAGCAGCTAACAAGCAGCAGCAAACCAACAAACTAGGCCAGCATGGCCATAACGAAGTTGTACACCTTACACACTAGTCTGCAAGCCTTTAAGAGTAATAAAGATTGACGGTACATGGCCCCAGCCTACCCATAAAAATATATACAACAAAAGCTATCAAACCTCCCAACTCTGGCAGTTCCGGAGGAAAGGGGCTAGCCAACCAGATAGAAGTCAATCTTGCTGCTGAGGTGGTTTACTGGGTCGTCTGTCCGATCCTGCATACATGAATGCAGCGCCCTAGGCAATGGGGCGTCAGTACAAAATAATGTACAGAGTATGAAAAGCTATAAACTAAATGAGTAAGTATCATAATATACCAAAAACAATCAGGTAAGGAAATCAAATTTAGATAATCATGCTAACCCACTACTGAATCTAAAAAATATAATAATGATCAAACAACAACCTAACCAATCCCCCATAAGCTCGGTAGGTATAAACAACATACCACCAACTTAGGCCCCCATAAGCCTAGAAGGTGCCAAATCAATCTATATAACCCTATCGGTAGCCCCTTGTCTTTGTAAGAAGTCACATAGCCCTTTTTGGCAACGATATAGCCCCGTAGGCAGCGCATAGCCCTCTTAGGCAACATCATAGCTCTGTGGCCTGCACGTAGCCCTCTTTTGCATCACATATCCTTATAGGCAACACAAAGCCCTCTTTGGCGTCAAAATACCCCCGTAGGCAACACATAACACCTTTGGCATCAATATATCCCCGTGGGTAACACATAGCCTTCTTAGGCAATAACATAGTCCTATTAGACAACATCATAGCCCCTATAGGCAATTCATAGCTCAACAGCTAACCACAATAGCCCCAAGGGCAACAACAAACAATTGAATAAGCTAAATGTGAGCAATTTAGCTTTAAACAATGTATATATATATAGTTTCCAAGTCGTTCCTAACTCAGGGTCGTTCTTAACTGATTATGAGTACCTATAATGAGGATTTATAACCACTCAATCAGCCAACCATTCACAATTACATCTACAAGATCACCAACATTAACTACCCTACTATATCACTCCCAAGCTCTAAGGAAATATGCCAAACGAAGGGAATAGCCTTAACATACCTTTTCCTTCATAATTTATGCTAAAAATACCTCTGTCCGCACCACTACAACGCTAAAAAAAAGAAGGTAAAATTAATCAGTAATTAAGCACAAGAATTACTACGACAATCGATACGAATTCCTATCGTAAATTGCTATCCAAGACCTAAGGTATCCATAAACTACTAAAAGATGGTTCATACCTTTCTTTACACGCCCAGAACACTTAAATAAAATCAAACCACTGAAAGAAACTCTGCTGCCACAGCCTCCACGGACATACACCGATCAATTCACCATGAAAACTATACCAAAATGATGAGCTTGCGAAGTAGGGCAATTTTTGATAAGGAGCCAAGAAGAGATTATAAACACACAAGGATGATTTGAGGAGAATTTCTCTGATTTTCGTTATCGCCAACTTTTATTTTGCGATTTACCTTCCTTCAAAATTGAGATACAACCCTTGAACACTTAAAACATGACATACCACATCATTCTTAATGTATTACTCACCCTCTTTGTCTTTCCACAAAGGTACGAGTTAATTTAGCCGTTTTGAGAAGTCGGAGTGTTACAATTAGACACAAAATAGAGATAAAATTATACTCCCTTCGTGCACTTTTAATTGTCGTGTTGTGCTTTTCGAAAGTCAATTTAACTAATTTTTACAGTTATATTAGATTATATTAATTCGATATTTTGAACAAAAAATTTAGATATTCAAAACCTATACGAAAAGTACTATAGATTACAATTTTTTTTATATATATGTAAAAATATATCATAAAATGTTAGTCAAAATTCTTACAGTTTGATTCTAAAAAAGAAAATTTTGACAATTAAAAATGAACAAAAAGGGTACAAATATTAGTTATTTTATTTTACACTCACATAAGATAATATACCAAAATTATGTACAATTCTACCTTATAAATCAAATATTTTATTAATTTTTAATGTTTATAGTAACTTATTTTTAAGTTAGATATCAAACATGGTATAAATTATACAAATTGTAACGTAGAGTATAGGGAAGAAAAGTTGGCTCATATTTCGAGGAAATCTTTTCCATTGGGTGACGGAACAGCCGCACAGGGGCGACGAGTGGACATGACCATCTGCTACCAGTTCCACGGCACGACCTATTTTGCTGCCACGTTTCAATTAAAAAAAAAATTGAATTTGAAATTTAAATATACAATTATTTTTAATAAACTTTTTTTTTTTTGATTAATCGAATATCAAAATAAAAATTACACCATGCAATAGGAATATCTTTTTCTTTCTTAGCACTTATTTAACCTTATTGTTAAAAATTACTTATTTTTAAAAGTAATTTTTCATTAAAATATTCTGTTTGTTTTGGTTTCTGTGGTATATATATATATTCAATTTTTTATTATTCTGATTTGTGACTTGCAATAATCTTTACATGATTTTTAAATATATAAATTTTATTTTATAAACTTGAAGATTTTATATTTAAATTCACAATCAAACATAAATTTTTTGACTCTCAAAATCTGAATCCGGCCTCATAAATTAAAACAGAGAAAATAAATAAATAAATAAATAAATTTTAGATCTAATTAGCAAATGTAATTTGTCCACACATTGGTTTTCTAGAACCTGTACGAAGAAGAAAGAAAGTTGGAAAAAGTGTACAAATTTAATGTGTATAATTTACATGATGCCTATAGAACATATAGCACATGCAATGTCTCACTTTCTCTATATTCCATGAAGGCCTTCCATAAAACTTCATTAATATACTCTAATTAATTAGAAAAAAGAAGAACCTAGGCTTGATTTCATTGCAAGTAATTAACTAATTGGTCTTTCTCTATAATATATACACGTGTACGGCATTGTGCACTAGTGTCAGCTTTGAGAGAATCTACAAAGTTGACGAAACAAAGTTTAGAATATTTTTTTTTATTTTACTCTTATTGTTTGATATATGTATTAGAGTTTGATTATTTTGATTTTAAGTAGAGCTCCATTCGAAGAAAAGCGTTTTCTATCAAAGATCTTCTTATACTTCAAGCTTGAAATCGAAACATCTGATCAAATCATTGAAATAATTTAATATATTATATGGTCTTTATTTTTTAAGTTTTTTCATTTGATTATGTAAAGTAAAGGAGCTTTAGATCATTCGATGCCACCTTAAGGAGCAAAGTACAAAAGAAATATTTTACTATTTAAGCAGCATATAATAATAGTAAATTAGTAATTAATTCGAAAGTTGTACTATATGTTTAATTTTATAAAATGAAAGTAGGACTATTTTATTATATTATTTAATACTCTAACTAATACATAAGGAAAAATATCTACTAGTGGGACATTAATGTGCCGGTTATAGGGAGACATACGTGTTTTCGAATTTATATTAAAATTTTACAGGTTTTTAATACTTAATTACTGTGCTTGTTTAAATTTTACTTCTGAGCACAAGTAGAGTACTTTTTTTTTAATATTAAAAAAAAAACTATATAAATTTCTTAAATTTTTTCATAAGCTATATCGTTCAGGTTTGTTGAGAGAAGAAACTTCATTCTAAAACGACAAATATTTTTTATGTTGATGACCTTCATTTAGTTAAAACATTATTTTTTCCTCCTTCTAGATATATTTAATAATGACTTGTGTTCAAATAAATATTTGTAATTTTTAATAATAATTTTAGAAGGATGATATTATATGTTATTTCTTCGATAAGCTTAATAATAAATAGCTTCGATACTTTATAATTCAATAACAAGACTTGAAGTAGGATCGACACTAGTGTGCACTATTTATACACTATCATGTAATTATAATATATGTGCAAATAGTCAAAGATAGAAAATTGTCTAGTAAAACTAATTAAATAAAATTGATGAAGTAAATTCAGAATTCGTCTCGGAAATAAATATAATAACCAATTTGATATAACCTATTAAATTATTCTAGTAGTGTAAAAGAAAATAAGTGATTTTGTCTTAAAATTATTTAAATATAATTTAGACAAATATGGAAAAAGAAACAAAGTTCAGTCCTCTCAACATTTATTATGTTGTCATTATGTATTGCTTGTTAATTTTACTTGCATCAAAGCTCTCGTTCAAACTTATATATGAGAATTATAAACAAAAACTCGAAAGTCAAGAATAACAAATCAAAGTGAAGATTTTTTCTCAAAACGTAAGGAATATCACGTAAGAAAAAGAAAACCTAAAGTGTGAGAATAATGGGAGATCAGACAATAAGTGAAGTTAGATCCGTATTACTTATTAAACTTATTTTCCCTCCTTTTAATAGAATAATCATTTTTCATCTTTTTTTTTTCTTTACGAAAAAAATAAAGATTTGATACTGAAATATACCAACCAAAATCACTTGGATGAAAAAAAGTCAAAAGATGTATAGGAGATGTAATTATTTTTTGGATACATGCGTAAGTATTTCTCCTTTTTATTTTTGTTCCATGAAGTTTTAATGTGGTGCAGTAAACTTACCAACTTTTTTACAGTTTTAATGAGTTATTTGATAGTGAAACTTACCTACCAGTGTTACTTGGGCAAGAAAGTCAAAATATGAAGTTACTAAGGTTAATTCTTTTTATTTTTTTGCTTAATATAATATGAAACACAGCTTGTACTCACGTGCATCTCAAGATAATTAGTAGTAGTACAAAATATATAGTATATATTCAATGTAATAGTAATGTAATTGTTCATCTTATAAAAGTTAACCCTCTTGTATCAATTTATCTTTAGGAATAAAGTTAAGAGTTTCACCTCAGTAGAATTAAAACTACTGAATAATTTAGAGAAATATTGAAAACATTTCTGAATTTGATGCAAATTATTATTTCGTCTCTGAATTATTGATAGCTTTAAAAACATCCCTCCACTTGACTAACTAAATTTAGACACACCCTCGATACACCCCCGATCTGCCACATGACATAACAAGTGATCTCAAACTCTTGTAGGAACATAAGACTCTTAATAAAAGGTCGATAGAAATGTTGAAAACCCGTAACTTGGCAAGAATTTAGGTGGTGAATTTTACTCATATTGCAAGATCAGGGGTGTATTTAAGTTCAATTAGTCAAGTAAAAAGTATTCTTAAGTCTGTCAATAGTTTAGGGATGAAACTAATAATCCGCGATGTGTAGATTTTTCAATTTGAGTGTTTAATACATATAAAAAATATTGGTAGGAGGACACTTTCCTTTAAATGACCGGTGTGAATTTGAATTAATTGGGGCAAATATGGGTGAGGGACATTCTTACAAAAAAGGGAAAAAATATCGATAAACTAGGGTTTAGGATCTTTTTCATACCTGCTTTGAAGTGTTTTACTTTTTTTTATTTATTAAAAATTGAAATTGGTGGCGGGGGAGGAGAGATGGGAAAGGAGATTATAATGTGGGAAATCGAACTCTCACCAGCAAGGTGAGAGTTCAAGTAGTCAGCCAGCTAAGCTACCAAGCTTCTCCCTTTGAAATGATTTACTTGAGCGGAAGATCTATCAGAAACAATATCAAACTTCAATAGATAGAAATAAAATTTACGTACTAATCATCCTCTTCATTCACTATTACACTATATATATTGTTGTAGATTAGGATTTATGCAAC
This sequence comes from Solanum tuberosum, assembly GCF_000226075.1. Taxonomy (NCBI): domain Eukaryota; kingdom Viridiplantae; phylum Streptophyta; class Magnoliopsida; order Solanales; family Solanaceae; genus Solanum; species Solanum tuberosum. The sequence continues at coordinate 483,891 of NW_006239198.1, read as the reverse complement.
GAAGTGACACTATGGCATAAAAAAAACATGAGAATCAAACTAAATCCCTCTTTCTATGGCTAATATAATCTTTTTACCTTTTATTATGTCGTTAATTTTGTTGGTCATATATTGTGACTTAGCTACCAATCCCACTCAAAAATAATTTACATGAAATAAAACGATGCAATCTTTAAGTCCAGTATATTGTTTATATAACTATTTTGAGTTATTAAATGGAAATGGTCAACTTTAGCCTAACTTCTGTTTGGTAGAAAGAAAAAAGTTATAACTCTTCATTATAGAGATATTTTGTAAAGAAGAAGTTGTATACCCAAAATATACATCTCAATTTGTTTTGTTCCTACACTATCCCTCCAATTCAAAATAATGGCGAGAGTCAAACGATATAAACTTTAACGGACAATATTTAAGATATATTTTCTCATAATATTGATATGAGAAATAATTTATGATACTTTTTGACTTTTTATATAATTTTTTAATATTTAAATTTAAATTTTAACAGTTAATTAAATTAACTTTTGAAAAGCGAAACGTAACTATGGTATATCACATACTTTTATGCCTAACTAGACAGTGCTACTCATGAAGAATTTGTTCTCTTTTTCCCCAACAACTTTCGGCCTATTTTCATAATATAATATTTTTTTAAAAAGTCTGGTCTATGCATTTGGTCATAGATAAAAGGGAATTAAGTCATCAGCTTTATTTAAAATAGGGATGTAATTAAATAATGAAATTACGTCAGTAATTATGAAATTTGTTTGGACCAGCTATGAATTGATAAATATTTTTTCATTCTTAATTAGAGGTTTTGAATTTAAATTCTATAGAAAATGAAGTCATCTTTATTAAGGAGTGTTTTATACTGTAATTTTTTTTAATGTAAATTTAAATTTAATTGAATCTCGGTACCGTAAATCAAACATAGACACTTATTATAATAGCTTATTCAACAAGGACCGTACCTCAATAATTAATTAGCAATAACGGGTCAAAAAAGGCGAGTCAGATATAATTGATGTGAACTATTGGAAATTTTTTATTTAGCTAACAAGATAAAATAATTTAATTTATAAATCGATAAAACAATATCTCAAAAATAATTTTTTTTAATGAGATTATTATATCTTGACTTATGAAAAATGAAAGAACAAAGATAATTAGAGATTGAGTATTTGAATTATTTGATAAGGAAAGGACCATATATACACGTTAGAATCAAGATTTGAAATAAACAATAATGGATCATCTAGAATAATCATATTAAATATTATATCACAAAAAGGATCACAAATATTTCTAGATTAATTTTCTTTAATAAGTTGTAAAATTTTAGATTACCTATTAAAAAAAAGGTATATACATCGTTTTGATTCAGTCTTTTTTGTTTGTTAGATACAATAATCAAATCAAATCAAACTAAATATTTGTGATTCTTAAATTGATTTGATTTGATTTATTGATTCGTTTTCAATATCTTTTAAATACCCTTAACATCATTTGACTGAATCGTTATCATATGCTTTTGCATAATTGTGGTAATTTCAAGCAAATCAGTTTGACTTGTTGAAATATATCGTAGATTGGGTTGTGATTATGACTTAATTTTCAATTATTTTTTAAAATATAAAATTCGAACTAAATCAGAATCAAAAAAGAATTGTGTATTAAAAAAACCACATATTCTTTTTCTTAGTTTGATTTGGATTTAACTTATAAAATTGACCACATATATACATATCCAATTTTTACCTAATGTTTAGCATCACGTGAGAAAACCATTTCTCATTACAGAATTAACGTTAAAATTTATACTTGAAGTTAATTTTGTAAATGTCTATAAATGTACCATATATGAGAGAAATAAGAACAAAGACTAACCAACCGAACAAACGAAAACAATATACCCAGTGTAATCCAATAAGTAAGGTCCAAGAAGAGAAAGGGGTATGGATGTTCTCAGGTCTTATTCCTATCTTGTAAAGATAGAAAATTGATTTTTGATAAAAATATATATATTTTAGAGCATGATATATTTTTTATTATATAAGAGAAATGGTTAGATTTTGCAACCAGTTGCAATAATCCCAAGACGTTGTAGAGATTTATTTATTATAAAAAACTCGGTTACGTTTTTGTTGTATTTTATTTCATTTTAGTTTTTGGATATTCACTTTGTCTATCAAAAATTGAAAGCAGAAAATGTCATTTCCCCAAACTTGGTTTGGTTTACTTATTTTCTGGTTCATAGTAAAATAGTGAAGAAAACAACAAAATAAAAGAAAACAAATTAAAAAGTAAAATAAGAGGACTTTTCGCAAATAACCACTACAATAGACTTAATTATGCTTCATAGTTATAGTTTGCATATTTATGAGCTGTAGCTACAGTTTAAGTTGTCTCGTTTGTATAATTCGCGGGTACGTTTGTAAAATTGAACAATTTTTGTATAAACTGGAACTAACGAATTTATACAAACACAAACACAAACATCTGAACTTTACACAGTTATAAAATTATATTATACGAAATTACATTATACAAAAGTTATACAAATTATATTCTACAAATATACAAATTATACAAACTCAAAACCCATCCCATGTAATTATCACTGAATATTGATTGCGAGTGGTAATTAACTAAAACTATAGCTACGATGACTATTTAACTATATATTTACTTAACCACGTAATTTCCCCAAATAAAATTGAAACAATATAAACAGACAGGCCCATTGGACTTGGGCTGAGTCTCATTGATTCACTCAAGCCCAAGATTCTATTATGTGCCCGGATATTTTTGTATACAGAAGGTTCAATTTTACTTATAGATTATAACTATATATTGCATATGTAGCCAACTATATGTGTATATATTTTTTAAAGAAAAAAACTACATGTATGTGTAGCCTAGGATTTTTAGACATATAGAGAAGTGTCTAGTAACCCTCCTATTTATAATAGTGCAAAATCTAGTTTAATTAGGAACTAGAAAACCTATCCTTATAATGTTTATATGACTAAAAATTCAACTTAGACATGAATTAAACAAATATCAAATTCTAACTAATTTTTAATTTTTTTGACAACTCTGAAATATTCTTCAATATCAAGTAACGAGATCTTAATAATTTTTGTCAATAGATTAAAAAGGGAAAATTGTATAAAATAGCAAACTATTAATTCAAATTAAATGTTATAGCCATAGTTTATTTTAATTGTAATCCGCAACAAACATCCCATTTTTTTTGCCATCTGATTCGACATACAATTAGCCATTTTCGGTATACAATTAGTCATTTTATACATCTCGGTATAAAATGCGTTTGTGTTTGTATAAAGTCGAGAGAAAAGTGTATATACAAATACATATATTTTCGTCCTATACACTTATAAATTATATAAATACAGATCTTATTATACAAATTAATTTATACAAAACTGAACAATTTGTATAAAAATTGGATGTTTCTAGCGAATTATACAAATCAAAAAGCTCCATAACAAACATAAAATTTGCTATGGAGCGCAATTATGCAAACTATAGTTATAACATACAAATATGATTTTATGTTTGCTATATGGGAAATATAAGGCCCGTTTAGTGGCAAAGGGGTTCAATCAACAAGCTGGTTTAGATTATTCTGAAACCTTCTCACCAGTGGCAAAGATGGTCACTGTCAGGTCCCTTATTGCTCTTGCAACCTCCAATCAGTGGTGCATTTATAAGATGGATGTTCACAATGCCTTCCTCAATGGTGATCTTTTTGAGGAAGTCTATATGCAGATTCCTGAAGGGTTTGCTGGACATGGGGAGTCTAAGAAGGTCTGCAAACTTCATAAATCACTGTACAGACTAAAACAAGCACCAAGACAATGGAATAGAAAACTGACTGATGCTCTTGTCCAAATGGGATTCACTCAAAGCCATTATGATTATTCATTATTTATAAAAAAGACAGAAGGGAAATTGGTGTTCATTCTTGTTTATGTGGATGATCTCCTAATTACTGGGAATAATCAAGAACTGATAAATCAAGCTAGAAAAGATCTGCAAGAAATGTTCAAAATGAAGGATCTTGGAGAACTTAAATTCTTTCTGGGAATAGAAGTTGCAAGGTCACATGAGAGAATCGTGTTGTGTCAAAGAAAATATGCTCTAGAATTAATATCAGAAGCATGTTTAAGTGGAGCAAAGCCAGCCAATAATCCACTTGAAACCAATCTGAAACTGACATCTGTGGTATATGACTAAGTTATACAGCATGAGGCAGCATCTGATGATGATGAACTAAAAGATACTGCTATGTATCAGAGACTAGTAGGAAGGTTACTATACCTAACTATGACCAGACCTGATATAGCATTTGTAGTGCAAGTTCTCATCCAATATATGCACTGCCCTAAGAAGTCTCATATGGATGTTGCACTAAGAGTAGTAAGATATATCAAAGGTACACCTGGGTTGGGGTTATTCATGCCTGCTAAGAACAGTAATCAACTATCAGCCTACTGTGACTCAGATTGAGGTGCTTGTCTAGAAACTAGGAGGTCAGTCACAGTCAGTCACAAGTTATCTGGTGAAGTTTGGAGGAGCATTAGTTTCATGGAAAGGCAAGAAGCAAGAAACCGTGTCCAGAAGTTCAGCAGAAGCAGAATTTAGAAGCATGGTTGCATGCACTGCAGAACTTACGTGGTTGATAGGGCTGTTCAAAGAATTGGGAGTTCAGATTCAACAACCTATAGACTTGAAATGTGACAGCAAAGCTGCAATTCAAATTGCTGCTAATCTTATATTCCATGAGAGAACCAAACACATAGATATCGACTGCCATTTTGTAAGAGAAAGAGTCAGTCAAGGCATGATTAGAACAAACCATGTATCTATAACAGAACAACTAGCAGATATACTCACAAAGGGGTTATGAAGAGTTCAACATGAATACTTGATAAGCAATCTGCGACTAAGAGACATATTCAAGCCATCAGCTTGAGGAGGAGTGTTGAATCAAGAGATGCAAGCTGATGTATTAAGAGTTAGTTAACTGTCATTAAGTTTGTTAGAAGTTAGTTAGAGGGAAAATGAGTCATTTAATGTGTAAAGATGAGCATGCCTAATGTGTGGATAAGATCTATAAATAGAAGAAGTTCATTCTCTCAATGTAATAGTGAAACGTATGAAATAAAATTGCAGTTGATTTTCTCTCCTTTTCTATTAGCTTTCCTTCATAGAAGGTTCTAGAATAGCTCCAGTTATGGAGATTTAACATGGTACATATGTCAGTTTCAGATTGGTTTCAAGTGGAGTATTGGCTGGCTTTGCTCCACTTAAACCTGCTTCTGATATTAATTCTAGAACATATTTTCTTTGACACAACACGATTCCCTCATGTAACCTTGCAACTTCTATTCCCAGAAAGATATTAAGTTCTCCAAGATCCTTCATTTTGAACATTTCTTGCAGATCTTTTCTAGCTTGATTTATCAGTTCTTGATTATTCCCAGTAACTAGGAGATCATTCACATAGACAAGAATGAACACCAATTTCCCTTCTGTCTTTTTTGTAAATAATGAATAATCATAATGGCTTTGAGTGAATCCCATTTGGACAAGAGCATCAGTCAGTTTTCTATTCCATTGTCTTGGTGCTTGTTTTAGTCCGTACAGTGATTTTTGAAGTTTGCAGACCTTCTTAGACTCCCCCTGTCCAGCAAACCCTTCAGGAATCTGCATATAGACTTCCTCAAGAAGATCACCATTGAGGAAGGCATTGTAAACATCCATATGATAAATGCACCACTGATTGGAGGTTGCAAGAGCAATAAGGGACCTGACAGTGACCATCTTTGCCACTGGTGAGAAGGTTTCAGAATAATCTAACCCAGTTTGTTGATTGAACCCCTTTGCCACTAAACATGCCTTATATCGTTCAACTTCCCCTAGGCTTTATACTTCACCTTATAAATCCATTTACAGCCAATAAGAGTCTTTCCCGCTAGGAGGTCTACAATGGACCAGGTATGATTATCCTCTAGAGCAACAATCTCAAGTTTTATAGCATGAATCCAGGAGGGATTTTTGACAGCTTGAGCAAAAGATGTAGGTTCTTGGATTGAAGAAAAAACAGATAGAGCATGTTGAAAAGATTTAGAGAGGTGAGAGTAGGACACATAGGAAGACAAAAGGTAAGAACAAGAGTTAAATAAGATGAAGTCATTCATCCAGGTAGGTGGATGGTTGGATCTGACTGATTTTCTGAGTTCAATAGCAGAGTTGGGGACAGGTTTAGGATGTGATGAACATGCAGGGTCAGGATGAGTAGCTTGGGGATTAGACGAAAGAGTGACCTCTAGACTAGAAGAATGGTGGTGAGGGTGTGACTGAGTGTTGGCCTCCACAATAGAAATATCTAGTATTGGAAATAGAAGAGTGCCAACTGATTTAACATCATTGAAAGGGAAAACTGACTCTTGAAACACTAATTTCTACTGGTGAAAAAGGTTTTGGAGTGGAGATCATACAACTGATAGCCCTTCTGAGTTAAGGCATAGCCCATAAACACAGCAGGAATGGCTCTAGCAACAAATTTGTCAGAGGATTTGGTAGTAGAGGCATAAGTGAGGCAGCCGAAACCTCTGATATGAGATAATGAGGGGGGTTGATGATATAAGAGTTCATAAGGGGACTGAAACTGGAGAAGTTTGTATGGAATTCTATTGAGAAGATAGACTGCAGTGGTTACACACTCTCCCCAGAACTGTAAAGGGAGGGAGGCTTAAAATCTGAGTGACCTGGCTATACCCAAAATGGTTTTATGTTTCCTTTCTACAACTCCATTTTGTGGTGGAGTGTAGACACAAGAACTTTGATGAACTATGCCAAGGTGAGACAATAAGGATTTAAACTCATTACTAAAGAATTCACAGCCATTGTGTGTTCTCAACACTTTAACAGATGTCGAAAACACATTGTTTATTTATGTAAGAAAATTTCTTAGTACAACAATGACTTCAGCTTTAGACTGTATTAGAAACAACCAAGTAAACCTAGTAAAATCATTTACCACTGTGACGAAAAACCTCTTGCTATCATGAGTTGGAACTCTATATGGACCCCAAATGTCACAATGTAACAATTCAAAAGCAGACTTAGATCTAGAACAACTCAAAAGAAAAAGAAGTTTTGTGTGTTTTACCAAAGGGCATACAGGACATATATGACTTATAGGTTTGAGATATCTGAGACTTGCATGTTTGTTGATGACTTCTAGAGGTGCATGGCCCATTCTTTTATGCCAGAGAATATTATACTCAGATGATTGTTGAGCAGTGTTGACACTTTGAGTTGGTGACTGTTGTGAAGGTTGAGAAATAGTACTGCTCTGGAGAATGTATAGTCCATGATCTTCCCTACCAATCCCCTTCACCATTCCAGTGGAGAGATCCTGGAAGATGCAAAAATTAGGAAAGAAGGCTATTGAGCACTTCAATTCCTTAGTTAGTTTGGAAACTGAGAGTAGATTAATATTAAAATAAGGCAGAACTAGAACATTGGATATAGGATGACTGTTGAGGATACTTGAATTGCCTTTATGAGTTACAGACACCACATTTCCTGTAGGCAGAGAAACTTTATTCTTCTCGGGGTTTAAAACAGCATGACAGTTATATGACAACCTAATGTCTGATGTCATATGATTAGATGCACCGTTTATTGCCCGACCCGTACCGCATCAACAACTGCTTGGATTGTTACCGAATAGCCATATTATTGCCAAAATAGCCATTTTTGGCCTTCATACTTTAAAAGCTAACCTGTCTCCCACCCTTAATTACATACTCCCTTCGTTTAAAAAAGAATGGTCTAGTTTCCTTTTTAGCCCATTTAAAAAAGAATGACCCATGTCCTTTTTTGGCAACATTTTAACTTCAACTTTCCACATGACATGTTGAAGACCACAAAATTAAAAGACATTTTGGTACATTTGATATAACTTTAATTTAGAACCACAAGATTAAAAAATCTTCTTTCTTTTCTTGAACTTCGTTCCACGTCAAACTAGTCCATTCTTTTTGAAACGGAGGGAGTATTTCATGTCAATTTCTTCTACTTAGTAGGCGTTTGACCATGCGATACCATATCACAATATGGTATCGTGAGATGGAATCAGCGTTTGGACATGTGATTTTATGCTTATTCCATCTCATGATTCTATATCATGAGATGTGATTCCATATTCTCCAAAAACCATGATATGGAATTATATGAGAATTCCATATCACGATTTGAGATATTTTAATACAAAAATTGATTCACGAGTTTATATTTTGTTAAAACAACCCCACATTTATATCTACTAACCATTTATTTCATATGTAAATAAAATTTATAATCACATCATTA
>NW_006239198.1:470735-475425 GCF_000226075.1 Solanum tuberosum | reverse complement strand
ACTTTGGTCGAAATTGCTGTTACGATACCAAACTTTGGAAATGACCTTTTACCCCCCCTCCCCCCGTACTATTTAATAGTGTATTTTAAAGGTATATATGTGCCTACGTGGACATGAGTATGAAAATATAGTTGCGGATGATATTGACCACCAAATGGCTCAAAGTAATAATGTTGATTCGTCTTCTCAGTCACATGATCGAGAAATGCAAGTTCAACGTAAGGAAATTGTCCGTACTATGTGGGAGGATTATATTAAAGACTAGTACACTACAATTTATGTTCCCATTTTTTTATTAAATTAAAGTTAGATGAAACAATTACTTAAGTGGAGAACAAATAACTTTTGTAATAATTTATTATGCGATTTTATAAATTTTTGTTTATTTGATAAGATTGAATAAATAATTGGGGATATTTTTATAGTTTTACAACTTATGAAATTTTTATATTTATGAGAAAATATACAACACAAAACTTTTATATTGCATGTCCAAACAAAACTTTAATTTTATCTCATAATTTCATATCATGATACCATATCGCATGGCCAAACGGGCTAATCTTGATCATTTGGAAAGGATTCAGATTTTTAACCAAATAGATGACATTTTCTTTTAATAATTACTAAAATATGGAGAGAGAAAAAAAGAAGTAAAAGTGTGGACGTAAAGTCAACAAACGTGGAGAGGAATTATTTTTTTCAAATAAAATGACAACTCTTCATCTTTTCTGATATGACAAAGGAATTGACAAAAGATGAGTTATTTCAACTATGTGGCACTTGTTGAAATGATCAAAAGCACCACTAAGGATGCGGATATCAATTTCATACGAATTTAAATTAGTCAAATTTTTAATATAAATATCGAATACTAAATAAAATAACTCACGAGAAAAAGATGAAGAACCACATTTCAAGTGTTTGGAACTTAGAAAAATTAAGAAAAATAAATTAGTTGCAACTTGCAAGTGTTGTCCCCATGATAACAATATGGCTAGTCACCAAAACAACCGTCTTAATTAAGAGATATTCATATCATCAATCATCATTTTTACATAAATTGGTTGTTATTATTATTTATAAAATAGTAAGGTAGGGGGAAAAAACAAATTAAGAAAGAGATTGAAATAGTAGTTTCCCACCTAACATAAATCAATCAAATGTAATAATAATATAAAAAAACAAGAAATTGAATGTTGATTGTGATGCCAGAAAAGTCACGAGAGTTTGTACTGAAAACATTCACCTTAATTTGTTTTTATGTCAAGATATGCTATTATATTGTTGGCTATGTCATGTCAAGGGACCTAGCTCTTTCCCTTCATATAGCTTCTTATTAGGGTAAACACTCGGTGTGTTTGGTACGAAAGAAGATATTTTTATGATTTTTTTTTTTAAAAAAAAGTGATTTTAAATAATTTTTTTAGTATTTGATAAATAAATAAAAGTATAGAATCAAGAGAATTTACGTATAATATAGGAAAATATTACGATGTTACAAGAAAATAGAATTTAGCAAACAGACAAATTTTGTCACTAGACAATAAAATTGCATCGCTCTAGCCCTATTTAGCGATGAATTACTGATTGATTATAAACAAATTTAATTAACTACAACTTACTTAGCAATAAATTTCACAGCTAATTCCTATCTTTTTTTAATAGTTGGGATCAGGGCCGGCCGTCTTAACTCCTAGGCCATTAAAGCCATCGCTTGAGGCACCATATATTTTTGGGGCTCCATTTTTAAAAAAACAATTACTTATATATGTTTTTTTTTTTTTTTATTATGTACTATGAGTGTTATGATTTCTACCAAGGAAATTGCATATGAGATAAAAATAAATCTGAATTTCGTAAATTTTTTTTTGATGAAAATATGAATAGCGAAATCACAAAGTCCCTTGAAAAATCTTTTAGAGTTGATTGCTTTATATATGTAGAGTAGATCAAACTATTTTTTCACTTCAAAATAAATTTTGGACCAATTGAAGCATATGAAAATATTTTTGATTTCTCATTTAATGGTAAAATATTGAGATCACTAGATGATGAGAATTTTAAAAAATATTGTCTTAACCTTGAACTTTCTTTAACACGTAATAGTTATTCAGATATTGATGGTTTAGATTTATTTTTTAAATTTAAAGTGTGAAGAGAAGTAATACAAGTAGAAGATAATGATCTAATGAAAATACTCAATCAAATAAAAAGACTTGATTCTTTTCCAAATACACATATTGCTTATAGAATAATGTTAACACTTCCTGTAACCATTGCCTCCGCCGAAATAAGTTTTTTCAAAATTAAAATTGATTAAATCTTCTTTAAGATCAATAATGTCCCAAGAGAGATTGAATCAGTTAGCTATATTATCATTTGAAAATGAATTATTAACACAAATCGATTATAAAATAGTACCTAATGACTTCGCATCTAAAATAGCTAGAAAATTTGATTTTAAATAAAATTTCTATAATGAAAAAAAATATATTAGGGCCCCTCTCTTGAATTTCGCTTTAGTCCCCCAATGTTGTTGAGTCGACTCTGGTTGGGATACATGTGGATGGGGGGCAGGGGATAGAGTGAGAGGGGTTGTCGCCAATGGCGAATTTAGAGCCAAAAAATAGGGCACCGGCACCCCTGATCTCTTCGTAAAATTAGATATTTTATATATATATTTTAAGATTTTGTATAATATTATATTCTGGCACCCGTACTACAAGAAGTCTAAATGGTACCACATGTTAAATGTTGAGCTTTTGACCTTGAGGATTAAGGATCAATTCTCATTTCAATACATTTTACTTGGTGCACCCATGTTCGAAAAATCCTAGATTCGCCTCTGGTTGTCTCTTTTGGGTCAGGCGTTGGGGGTTAGGAGGAGACAATCATTGCGGTTGAATAATATGAATGCGGTTGAAGTCAATAAGTAATTCGGTCCAAACTTTGAATATTTATTGAGAAATTTATTAAATATATAGTAAGCAAAAATTCATAATGATTAAATTTTAAGTTTGCCTTTGCTAACTATAATAGGAAGTCATTTTCCTGATTTTAAGTAATTTATCTTTTTAGAAAAAAATATTTTAACTAATCAAACGTAAAAAATAATAATTATGAAAATATTTTTCTCCATATCAAACCGACAGTATCATCCTTATCATCGTGATCTTGCGTCTATTATTGAAATAATTATTTAATTGTTATCAACATTTCTTAAGTATAACCATATGATTTGTATAAACGGATTAGAGAAGGAAAGAAAATTTCAAAAAACAATTATAATCCCACCGAGAGTTAAGAGAGAGAAAATTAGATAAAAACGTAACGTGCGTCGGGGACAAGTAATTAATTGTGGGATCCTAATTGTTTCACTAATCACATGCATTGCATACATCGATTTGTTGGCAATTATTATTATTAGTAGGGAATTTGGCCGCGCTTCGCGCGATTATTTCTTGAAAAAAATTCAATAAATTTATGCTACAATATTTTAGTTAAAATTAATTTTGAGAGATAAAAGATGCAGAACCATGATAATTATTAATATTAACAATAAAAAATATGTTTATTAAATATCATAATAATAATAATAAAAAAATTAGGATAGTTGGGTGAAAAATATGAACTTGTTAGCTAGATCAAATTTGTATTCGTAAAAAAATAATTTCTAATAATGTAGCTTTAAACTAAATAATACATTTATTATATATGTGCTCAATGTAGATTTTCATAAAAAAATATTATAAAACTGTGATTACGAATAGAATATAAAATTTCAAAAAATACATGACAATAAGATATTTCATATTCTTTATAGTTCACTTGCTCCAAAGTTCTAATCACAAATAAATAAATAAAACATCTCCACAACAGAACAAAATCGACTTAAATTCATAGCAAAGAATCATTCAAAAGTTGTTTCCCTTCATATTGTTTAGGTACAAAGAAAATAAATTTTAAAAATTTATCAAATATAAAAATAATTGTCCTTCATTCCTTCAATAGTCGTTTTCCTTATATATGATTTACACAAAAAGTAAAATAAATAAAAACAAATAATACAATATAAAATTAACTAACCTCTATTTCATTTTCACATGAAATAATTTTGTAGAGATTTTTTTTTTGCAATCAAACTTCACCCAATACGTAAAGACGTATCAATTACAATTCTTTATGATAGGCTTCAAATGTTCTATAGATAATAATTACTACAACAAATGTCAATTCAACTTAACAATAATCTCACAAATAAAATAATTCAAGTACAATAAATACACATATTAATCAACCTGAACGACAAAAGAAAAACACAATAAAAAATAATGAAACTAAAAAAGAAGGAAAATATCATAATCTTTTTACTCGCTAAGCATAATTCAAGCAATTGAAGCAAAAAAAAAAAGGCTTCAAATATAGTTCAAAAGCATAACCATTCAATATGAAATCAATGAAAATGAAAAGTAGAAAAGAAATTAAGTATAAATAATAATAATTGAAACTATAATTTTCAGTATTTTCAACTGAAAAGGAATTAAATATACACTAAAAAAATAAAAATCATTAATCATAGAGTAAATAGGACTGAAGAGGCAAATAAATACATAAATCAACAGAGAAATAATTGAAAAAGGTTAGAACTTTTAATGTACAAATACATATGATGTTAAGAAGGTGGAAA
>NW_006239198.1:422161-470228 GCF_000226075.1 Solanum tuberosum | reverse complement strand
AATGAAAGACACAAAATATTTCTTCAATCTTTATAAGTTGGTGATAAAATAAAAAACTTACCTCAAATGCTTCAGTAATTTGGTGAAATTGGATACCACAATTACCTCCTTCCCACACATCCAAGTGTTAGTGAAAATCAATCAAACAAAATTTAGTTGATTAACATATCTAATAAATAGAAATGCGAACCAACAAAAATTAAAATGAAGAATCAAAAGACAATAATTTCATTGAAAGCCAACAAAATTTTCAACTAAGATAAAAAAGTGGGAGAAAATAGAAATGAGCATCTAGCATTTCTATATTGCGAACCAACAAAAATTAAAATGAAGAATCAAAAGAAAATAATTTCACTGAAAGCCAACAAAATTTTCAAATTGGATTTTTAGGATGTGCTACCCATTTTGACTCTCCAAGCATTAAGACAATAATTTCATTGAAAGCCAACAAAATTGTCAACTAAGATAAAAAAGAAATGGGAGAAAATAGAAATGAGCATCTAGCATTTCTATATTTAATTGTTATTTATAGATTGGTTAAGCATTAAAATTAGGGAAAGAAATTGATGAGACATGTTATTTAAGTAGAGAATACAAATAGGTATAGGTTTTTGTGTAATTCATGGCATATAATTAGATGCAATAATATGATAAAAATTTAATTATTAAATAAATAAATTAATAAAAATAATGAAGATAAAAACTCAAAAAAGAAGTAAAAGATAATGGTATCCTAAGTTAGAGAGGGCAACACATTACTTTGTCTAAATCTAGCTTTTATTTTATAATTTATCATTGGAGGAAGGAAAAATAAAGAAAAGAAAAAGATTTTTTTTATTATGAGTAGAAATTAAAGAGGTGTGAGTTATGAATAATTACTAATTATAAATTGGCATGTGAAGAGTCTTTGTTGTAAATTTTCCTCATTAAATAAAACATTGGAAGAAGGAAAAAAAAGATTTTTTATATTATGAGTAGAAATTAAAGAGGTGTGAGTTATGAATAATTACTAATTATAAATTGGCATGTGAAGAGTCTTTGTTGTAAATTTTCCTCATTAAATAAAATAGTTATTTGTAACAAATAAATTAATTTAATTTTATAATAAAATAATTCATTGAAATTCTAAAGTAAAGCCAAAAAAAAAAGAGAAAAAAGATAAATGATAATGAAGGCCATAGAGAGGTGCCACATCACCTCATCTATGTTTCTCCTTTATATATATATATGATTGTTATTGTTATTGTTATTATTCAAATTATGTATTTTGTACCTTGGTTTATAACCACTTACCTACCTTTATTCATCAACGTTCTTGAACGATCTTATAAAGATGAATCTGGTAATATTCTTAAGGTTGTTTATCCACCTCAATCATCTTTTATTTTACCTAATAATACTTGTATTACTTTTACTGCCTTTCAAAAATTTGTTGAAGAAGATGTTGCGGTAGTCAACATCAATGAAATTAATAACCTGATTTCTCAAAATAATTATTTGGGACTTTATGTTAAGGTTTTGGGTGAAAATATTGGTTCTCTTGATAAGGAATTAGATGAATTAACCGCTTTGATAATTCAAATCGAATTATGATTTCGAGGAACTTCTTAATAAAAAGTTTTCAGATTTTAGCGCAAAACCTATGGATTTGTCAGAACATTCTGCGGATGATATGGAAAACACTTTTGATTTTAAAAATCACATTTCTTTAGAATTTAATAAACTTCGTGGATATCCCAAGAAGAATAGTGGTAACATTAAATTTGCTCATAAACCTAGCATGCAAACCTATTATTATTCTAGACCAACTCCTCAAGATGTGCTTATAGAGGAATGAGACTGGAATCAGACTAATACCTCTTATAGTGGGTCTGAAATTTATGAATGGAATCTTGATGGGCTGACTGATAGACAACTTACTATTCTTGTTCATAGAATGCTTATGTATGCAACTATTTGTAAAAATGTTAAAAACATAGATAAAAATATTTGCAAAATGATTATTGCAGGTTTTACCGGCCAACTCAGAGGTTGGTGAGATAATTATATGAGCCTGGAGCAAAAGGCTGCTGTGATTAATGCCACTTCTAGTGGTGAAGGTGTTGATAACTTGGGCAAGGCTCTAGTTGCAAATAGAGAAGACACTGTTTATACCCTAGTCTTAACCATTTTAGAACATTTTAATGGTAGATTTACCAATCAGTATGAGACTGTCCGCACCCTGTTTAATGGTCTACGTTGTAGAATCCTGAGAGAATTTCGATGGTATAAAGATACTTATATGAGTAGGGTAATGGAACTACCCGAAAACAGTTATGAGCATTGGAAAGCTAAGTTTATAGATGGCCTTCCCCCTTTATTTGCCGTGCGTGTTAAGAAGATTCTAAGAAATGCACTTGGAGAAATTCTGTATAAAGATTATACTTATGATAAGCTGGTAGGAGTTTGTACTCAGTAAGGTATAAACTTATGCAATGAATTGAAGCTCTCCAGACAGCTTAAGATTGATAAGCTCAAGGAAAGATCTCATGTAGGAGATTTTTGTACCCAGTTCGATTTACCTGAGGTTGTGGCTAATAGCAAAAAGAAGAAGCATAGGGATTCTAGAGATTCTAGAGATCCTGATAAACTTTATAGGAAGAAGAGGTCTAGACATAAATCTACGGAAGAGTGAGACGATAGAAGAGCCTTTCGTAAGTCTAATAGATTTATCAAGAATAGGTCTAAACCTGAGCTCGCCAAGATTAAGTGTTATAAGTACGACAATTTCAGGCATATAACGCCCAATTGTAAGCTAGAAAATCTGAAGACTTTAGAGTTAAATGAAGAAATTCATGATAAGGTTTATAGTTTCTTATACATTTCTGGTTCTGAGTCTGATTATGATTCTGTTTCAGGTTCTGAAGAAGAACTTGATCTGCCTGATTTATTTGACAATAATCACCATGTTAATATGAATGCTTGCAATAATTGTCATGATGATATCTTCTCTTGTGAAAATGATGAGTTTTATAAATTACAATCTTAATTTGAAGATCTAAATTTGAATACTGTTACTTCTGATAATGTGATAGAACTTTTGAAAGAAGTTATCGATAACAATCTTCGTGAAAAAATTATTCAATTAGCTGTTAAGAATACTGCTAGTTCAAGCTTTTCAAAAAATTCAGAGAAACAAAAGAATGATTTTGAATTTGAATAAACTGCACCTTATTCTTTGTCCGAAATTAATAACAAACTTAATAAACCAACCATTTCTACGAGAGATTCTTCTTTTGATGATTTAAAAATGAAATTAAAAATTTTAAAAATGAGATTAAATCTATTAAACAAAATCAAATGATTTGTGATCATCGTCTTACTGAAATCGAAATTGTTAATAACAAAGGGAGAAATATTGCTGAAGAAAATACTCTTGCAAAACCTGTTAATCTTGATCCTAGACAAGATATGTTTTTAGGAATGATGCAAATTGTTCCTGCTCATAAATTGTATGTTAAATGTACCATATTGATTGATGCTAGCTTTTCGATAACTAATATTGCTATGATTGATAGCGGAGCTGATGTTAGTTGCATTCAGGAAGGTCTTGTACCTACTAAATATTTTGAAAAAACAACACATGGTTAAATCTGCTTCTGGACATGCTTTACATATAAAGTATAAATTGCCTAATACTCGCATTTGCCAAAATAAAGTTTGCATTCCGCATTTCTTTTTCTGGGTTAATAATCAGTTATACCCTCCAATTATACTTGAAACCCCTTTTATAAATGTTATTTATCCTTTTAGTAGCATAAATGCTAAAGGTTTTTCTGCCACTTATGAAGACAGAAATATTAGTTATACTTTTGTCACTGACCCGATTTCTCGTGATATTAATGCTTTGATTAATATGAAGCAAAAGCATGTTGATTCTCTGCAACTTGAATTGCTTAGTATGAATATATTTGATACTTTGAAATCCACCAAAGTACAGGAAAAAATTAAATTAACTTCCGAGCAAATTGCTATTGATATTTGTGCTGATCATCCCAGTGCTTTTTGGAATCGAAAAAAGCATATCGTTACTCTTTCATATGAAGATGATTTCTATGAGAATGATATTCCCACCAAATCTCGTCTTTGCCAGATGAACACCGAATTGGTAGAATTCTGCAAAAAAAAATTGATAGTCTGTTATAAAAAGATTTGATAAAACCTTCAAAATCACCTTGGTCTTGTACTGCATTTTATGTTAACAATGCCGCTGAAAGGGAACGAGGTGTCCCTATGTTGGTTATCAATTATAAGCCTTTAAATAAATATTTAAAGTGGATTAGGTATCGTATTCCCAACAAAAAGGATTTGTTGTCCAGATTATATGATGTCAATATATTTTTAAAATTTGATTTAAAATCAGGATATTGACAGATTCAAATATTTAAAGAGTATGCTTATAGAATTACTTTTAATGTCCCATTTGGACAACACAAATGAAATGTGATGCCATTTAGCTTGAAAAATGCTCCTTCTGAATTTCAGAAAATTAAGAATGATATTTTCAACCATTACTTAAATTTTATCCTTGTTTATATTGATGATATTTTGGTATATTCAAAAACTCTTGAAATGCATATCAAGCATCTAGACATCTTCAAGAAAATTGTTATACAAAATGGTTTGGTGATTTCTAAACCTACAATGAGTTTATTTCAAACTAATGTTCGCTTTCTTGGACATCATATTTGTCAAGAAAAAGTCACCTCGATACAAAAATCAGTCGACTTTGCATCAAAATTTCCTGGACTCAGTTACAAAGATTTTTGGGAAGTTTAAATTACATATCCTTATTTTTCAAAAATCTATCTCGTGATTTAGCCCCTTTATACGACAGGCTAAAAAGGATCATAAATCACCTTGGACTGATAGTCACACCACTTTGGTAAAAATTATTAAACTTCGTGTTCAATCTTTACCTTGTTTAACTCTTGCTAACCTTGCTTGTCAAAAGATTATTGAGACAGATACGTCTAACATTGGGATTTTGAAACAAATCAATCCCAACGACAAAAATGAATACTTGATCAGATTTCATTCTGGGAAATGGAGCGACTCCCAAAAGAAATATGCTACGGTTGGTCATGAAATGTTGACCATCATCAAATGCATATTAAAATTTAAGATGATTTATATAATCAAAAGTTTTTGATAAAATCTGATGCGCAATAGGTGAAATATATGTTTGACAAAGATTTTAAACAAGATGCATCAAATTTGATGTTTGCTAGGTGGCAAGTCCAGTTAGCTCCTTTTCATTTTGAAATCCATTATAAAAAGAGAAGTGATAACTCTCTTCCAGATTTCTTATCTAGAGAATATCTATCTTCGTAATGAGTTTTCTTTCTCCCTTCTTTACTGAAAAAACCTTAGTTACTATATTGAAAGTAATACCTCTCAATAGAGATGTGCATGAGTTAATCTTATGGAAAATTATAGATGATATGGTGATAGACTTCTTCTCTATTCATAATATCGAAGAGATCATCGATTTTGACGAGTATTATTGTAATTACTATGATTTATATTATGAGGTATTCGAATAAAAGGAAATGTTTTGTTTGTAGGATGGACCCTCCTTGGGTAAACAAGGTCAGAGGAAAAGGCGGTTATACCAGAGGAAGGGGAAGACGGCAAAAATTATTATTACAGTAATTACTATGATGCAGTCGAATAAAATGAAGTGTTTTGTTTGTAAGATGGACCCTCCTTAGGTGACTAAGGCCAGAGGAAGGGGAAGATCATCCCTAAGATCGCCAGGATCATCATAAAGATCCTCTTCATCTAGCCCCCCAATTATACAAAGAGGAGGGATGAGCTTGATAAATCTGAAGACCTCTCAAAAAGAGGCTCCTTCTTCGATATATCTGGAAGATATTCCAGAAAATAATCCATTATACGCACAACTACAGGCGTATTTATATCAGAAGCAAAGTGATACATTTGCATCTATAGCAAAAGAAGATGTTGATGATATAAGATCTTATGAAAAAATATCAAAGAAAGAAATGATATTTCTTTTGGAAAATTCTGATATTCAGCGAAAGGAAGAGCCCTGGAAGATATTCCAGCGATATTTGGTTAACGGATTATATTTCCCAGGTGAGTCATACAAAATCCGATATTATTATGAGACAATTCTGATAAGCACCGATAGTGCTGAATTTCAGCACTTTTCAGGATATAATACCAGTAAGAATGTTTATAACTTCTCCAAAATGATAATCAAACATATTATATCTGTTGAAGATTGGGGTATCTCCACAATGAAGGAAAGGCAGATCAAGGATAAGATTGGTAGTACATCTACCCCGGAGAATCATATCAAGGAAGAGATTCCTACAAAAGAAGGTTCATACACCATGGCAGAAGTCAAAAACCTCTTACTAGAAAGGAAGAAACATATAAGTTCTCCTACTACAATCAATGATCTGAAACAAGAGATTAATAATCTCAAGGAAGGCATTCTTCGTCTTAAAGAAAAGAATGTAATTATAGAAGTCCGACTCGATAATATCGAAAGTCTTAAGGATTTGGGTAATAACTCAGAATCGTCTTCATCTATTGAAGGAAAGAGTAATAATCTTGATTTTATGAAAAATCTTTATTTTAAAAATGATAAAAGAGATTTTTTACAGAGTATTAAATCTTTTACGTCTCAAAAGTTTTATACTAAAATCACTATTCTTATCGATTATAATTATAAAAAAGAACTTATTGCTCTCATTGATAGTGCAGCTGATTTAAATTGTATTCAGGAAAGACTGATTCCTTCGAGGTATTTTCATAAAATTACCCATAGTCTTCGTTCTGCCAATGGTATTAAAATGGGTATTGAATTTAAATTACCTAAAGCTTTTATTTGTAAAGGAAAGAATTGTATTCCTCAAAGCTTTGTTTTAGTAAAAGATATTACTAATCAGATTATATTAGGTGTACTTTTTATAAAGGATATTTCCCCCCTTACTTATTGGGATTATGAGAAGATTATTGGTACTTGGAATAAAAAACCTTTTATATTAGAGTTTATTACAAAACCTTTTACGAGAATGATTAATGAATTAACCTCGAAATTAATGTTAAAAACTAACCAAGTCAGTTTTATAAAACAAGAAATTAATAGTATTGAGGTTGATAATATTTTACAAAATCCTAAATAAAAAGATAAAATTGCTATTTTAAAAAATCAGTTCTCTATTGATATTTGTGGAGATCAACCTAATGCTTTTTGGAGCTGGAAAAAACATGTTGTCAGCCTCCCTTATGAGGAGAAATTTGTTGAGGATAATATTCCTACTAAAGGTAGACCTTGCCAGATGAACGCAGATTATCTAGAGTTATGTAAAAAGGAGATTGATTCCTTGTTACAAAAAGGCCTTATAAGGCACTCTAAGTCCCCTTGGTCTTGTATGACGTTTTATGTTAATAAACATGCTGAACAAGAGAGAGGCGCGCCAAGATTGGTAATTAATTATAAGCCATTTAATAAAGCGTTGAAATGGATTAGGTACCCTATTCCTAATAAAAAAGATTATTAGATAGAGTTTATGATGCCATTATATTTTCCAAATTTGATTTGAAATCAGGTTATTGACAAATTCAGATAGCTGAGTCAGACATGTTTAAAACAGTTTTTTTTTTTTTGATGACAAAGGAAACCCGCAGCCGCTACCCTTTGGGTGCGCACAGGGTAAAACCCCCGCTCCTATGCAATGGCTCGCAAACCACATAGGAGAGGTAAACCGCACTAGGCAAGCCTGGTGCGACGAGCTCGACCCAGAAGGCAAACCCCTTGCTTTCGCTGGCAAGGGGTTTCGAACTTGAGACCTCCAACATGGAAGTCCCAAGCTCAAACCTCTGGGCCACCCCGAAGGGTTAAAATGACTTTTAATGTCCCCATGGGGCAGTATGAATGGACCGTTATGCCATTTGGCTTAAAAAACGCTCCATCCAAATTTCAAAAGATTATGAATGTTCTAACGCAATATTGCCCTGATAGTAAACGTCATTATATCGTCCAATTCTATTCTGGAAAATGGAACGCAGCTCAAAGGAATTATGCCACTATAGCTAAAGAAATTCTGGCTATAGTGAAAAGTGTCCTGAAATTCCAAGGCAATCTTTATAATCAAAAGTTGTTTTATAAAAACTGATTGCCAAGCGGCTAAGTTTATGTTTAATAAAGATTGTAAACATGATGTTTCTAATCAGATGTTTGCAAGATGACAAGCGTTATTAGCTTCATTTGATTTTGAGATCCATTATAAAAGGGGTGCATATAATAGTCTGCCTGATTTTCTGACTAGAGAATATTTGGACTGATTATCGTTCTTCTTTTCAGGATGAGACCTTCGTGGCCTCCACCTTCAAGAAGGGGATGATGAGGAAGAACAGGAACATGAAGAGGAGGTCATATCCTCGCTCAGCTGGGTAACAAACAGCTAATAGCAACAAAAGTTTACTGAGACAGATGCGTCTAATATTAATTATGGCGGGATTCTTAAACAAATTAATCCACATGACAAGAATGAATATCTCACCAGGTTTCATTTTGGGAAATAGAATGAAGCTCAGAAGAAATACGCAACGATGGCTCATGAAATGTTGAATATTGTTAAATGCGTTTTGAAATTTTAGGACGATTTATACAACCAAAAGTTTTTGATAAAAACATATGCGCAATCGGTCAAATTTATGTTTGACAAAGATTTCAAGAATGACGCTTCAAAATTAATCTTTGCAAGGTGGCAAGCACAATTGGATCCTTTTAACTTTGAAATCCATTATAAAAAGGGAGTTGATAACTCTTTACCGGATTTCTTATCCAGGGAATACATTCAATAATCATGTTTTTTCTAGACCTTTCTTGATAATGAAACTCTCGTTACTATACTGAGGGTTCTTACATCTTTACCCAGAGATTTGAAAGATCATATTATTAAAAAGATTATTGATAATATTTTGAATGAAGATTTCTCTCATATCCTTATAGAATATTACTCAGATGATTATCTGAAGGATTATTTCTTCGAATAATGGCGAAAGTGTGTTACGTCATACGGAGCCATGGCCATTTCATCATAAGGATCGTCATACCGATCCTCATCAAATTCCCAGTTATACAATTGGGAAAGAGAACTTTGATTAACAAAAAGAGTTCTTCTTTCAAGAAGAATCTTCATCCAGTTCGAAGCAATTGGTTAATTTGGAAGATATTCCAAAAGACAGTCCATTATATGCTCATATGCAGGCCTATCTGGAGGCTCAAAAGCAAAAGGAGACTTTTGCTTCCATCGCAAAAGAGGATACGGATGATATCAGATCCTATAAGAAGTTACAGAAAAAAAGAAGATATTTCTTTTAGAAAATTCTGACCTTCAGAGAAAAGATGAACCTTGAAAGATATTTCAAGGGTACTTAATCAATGGATTATACTATCCGGGTGAGTCATATAAAACTCGGTCCTATTACTAAGAAATCTTGATAAGTTCAGAAAGTGCAGAATTTCAGCACTTTTCTGGCATGGGTCATAACCCACATGAGAAAAGTTATAACCTTTCCAAAATCATTAGTAAACAAATAATATATGTTGAAGATTGGGGTATGTCTAGAATGAAAGAGAGGCAGATAAGCCTCAACAACACCAGAATGAACTTTACTTATTGGGATTATATCCAAGCATTTGATAAAGTTCTTTATTACAACACTGATAAGCATAAACACACTTGATTCATAAAAGTGTGTGCAAAAATTTTTGCGGAGCCAATTCCAAATTGGTGGTCATACCACGATCCCACTGTTAAAATCTTACTTGAACCCTTCTTAAGTTTATATAAAGAATGGACTAAAGTATCACCAGATTTAAACAGATTATATCATGCAGATCATATCTTCACAGATTATATGTGAAGACGAGCCCACTCAACAGGAGATACACTGTTGTCAGAGCCCACTCAACAATAGAAGCACTGTTCAGTAACAGTAGATAAACTGTTTAGGGACCCAAATAGTGGGACCCTCGTACTGTACATAGATTCCTTATGTTTTTAATTTTGCCTATATAAGTCTTAGCTTTCTTTCAGAGCAGAGCATCAGAAAAAATCAGAATCACTCTCTCTTTTCAGTAGTTGTAAATCATTGTAAAGCCATCCTTTTGTAACAACTGTTCTGATCTCCGATCATAAATAAATCGGTCAGTACTACAAACTTAAGCCTTGGTGACCACCGTCCTTACAAGGTATTTCAATGATTGCAATTGTGAAGATGATGAAATTTAAAAACTTCAATCACAATTTCAAGATTTTAATACGAACACGATCACTTCTGATAATGTGATTGAGCTTTTGAAATAAATTACTGATAGTATGCTTCGTGAAAATATCATGAATTTAGCTACTTCTAACGAAGCTAGTTCCAGTTCCTCCAAACCTTTTGAAAACAAGAAGAACAATTTAAATGATTTTGAATATTCAGCTCCCTACTCTTTAAAGGAAGTTGATGAACGTCATTTGAAAAGAAACACTTTTTCTGAAAAGGACTCTTCCTCCGATGATTTAAAAATAGAAGTTGAAAATTTGAAAAGGGAGATTAAATCTCTAAAACAAAATCAATTGATTTGTGATCATAGAATTACTCAAATTGAGATTAATAATTCTGAAGATAGGTTTTCAAAAAATAAAGGCATTTCTGAAAAAAATGTTTAAAAAGAACCTATTGATCCCGACCCTAAATAAGATATGTTTTTGGGAATGATGCAAATTGTTACTGCTCATAAATAGTATGTTAAATGTACTATTTTAATTGATAACAGTTTTTCGATTACTAACATTACCATGATTGATAGCGGTGCAGATGTTAGCTGTATTTAGGAAGGCTTAGTGCATACCAAGTATTTTAAAAAAAACAACTCATTTGGTTAAGTCTGCGTCAGGACATGCTTCAGATATAAAGTATAAATTGCCCAACGCAAAAAATTGTCACTACAAAATCTGCATGATGCCAGATTTACAAGATCGGAGACCTGGCGTTAATCTGCCCAGTCAGAGATCTAGCAAGTCAAACATGCTTAAGCTAGCGGTAGTCCGCCTGATTAAAAATTGAAATACACAAGAATTTTCATATAGCTTCTTGGACTTCATGGTGTTAATTTTACCCGAACAAAGGGTCTGTCAGGAATCTAATACATACTTCTTATTGAGCCCATGTGTCTGGCAGTTCTAACCAGGTATAAGACCCCCTACTTTAAACTCTTTTTCGGGCTGAGAACCACGGTTGGCCAGACGGAGCCACTAAGGCAAAGCCAATAAGAGTAGTACTAGATCTGACTGTACCTCGATCTCATAACCAAGTCGAGAAACCATTCTAAAATTCCTTTATATTTAAATAAAGCTTAGATCCATTTATGATTTATATAGGAGAGAAGTTAGTTATTTAACATAGATATGAAATCTTTACCCGGACATAGTCCTCGCTAGGAGAGGCCGAGCTAAAAAGTAGATGAAAGAAAATAAAATACCTTGTAAGGACAGTCGTCACCATGGCTTAAATCTGTAGAACTGACCGGTTTATTTATGATCGGATATCGGAACAGTTATTACAAAAGGATGGCTTTACAATGATTTACAACTATTGAAAAGAGAGCGATTCTGATTTTTTCTGATCCTCTGCTCTGAAAGAAAGCTAAGACTTATATAGGCAAAATTAAAAACATAAGAAATCTATGTACAATACGAGGGTCCCACTATTTGGGTCCCTAAACAGTTTATCTACTGTTACTGAACAATGTTTCTACTGTTGAGTGGGATCTGACAACAGTGTATCTCCTGTTGAGTGGGCTCGTTTTCACATGGTTATGTTGTTTCTTTACATTTCTTTCCCATGTCTTTAATCCATGGTTTTTATTTGCTGAAAAAAATCTTCTACATCTTGTAATTCGATGGCGGTCAACATTTTATAAGTTTCCCCCTGCTGTGATTCTCCGACGGTATCAACATTTGTTTTGTTTCGCATGGAAGTGTCAGATAGTCTGAATCATATTTCTTTATCTCCTTCTTGAAAGGAGATTCTCCTGGCAATATGGCGTACAGATATATAGTTAACAATCCCCTTTAGAGGGATTGTATTATATTCATCAATTTTCTCGCTAATGGAGTCCAAAAGTTCTTAACCAATTAATTGCTTGGTCTTGGGATCTTGTTTCATAAGTTTGTCCCAAAAATTATTATAATAGGTCCGATAAAGGCAAGGAATATATTCTTCGGTAAACCCTATTTCAGGAGACCTTTTGTGAATCCACGAAATTGAAATTTTGATAAAAAAAAATAGATTTAGTCTCTTTTCTCTAACTAGCAGATATGATCTGCATGATATAATCTGTTTAAATCTGATGATACTTTAGTCCATTCTTTATATAAACTTAAGAAGGGTTCAGGTAAGATTTTAACAGTGGGACTGTGGTATGACCACCAATTTATGAACCAATTTGGAATTGGCTCCGCAAAAATCTTTGCATACAGTTTTATGAACCAAGTGTGTTTATGCTTATCATTGTTGTAATAAAGAACTTTATCAAATGCTTTGATATAATGATATCCAAGGGAAAGCTACATGTTATTCTTGACGAACCTTTTTGTGAATTTTTAGGCTCATCTGATGAATATAGTGATGACGAAGATATTGATCTTGATTATGAAAGAAGCTCTTTTTGACGTCATTCAGTATAACAAAAAGGCTAGAAATCGATTTCTTCTAGAGCTCAAAAATCTCATTCCCAAAACGGACAGACCTAAAACCCATCCAGTTGTTGAAACAATCAGCATGAAGCAAATCATGAACCGCTCAGATAGCCATTCTGAACCTTTCATTTCTGATCTTCATCGTGAAGTTTCTAATCTCAAAGATGAGATTCGCAATATCAAATCTCGACTTGGAAAAGTTGAAATCGATATTTTTACTGCCTAAGTCTTCAAGAAATCTACTTTTCAGGACCTCGATTCTAAACATAAATCTTCTCAGGAAAATGATATCGATTCCCCCGATATCAACAATGACCATTTGGTTGAACCCTTCGTCACCAACACTGGTAATATTTCATCTACTTCTACCACTCCAGGAATAACATTCATTTCTTCGATCAGACCTCGGAGTAATCATATTCCGGTTAGAATTGTTATAAACATATATTTTGTGATGAGCAAAATTGCTTTGCTTGACAGCGGTGCAGATCGTAACTGCATAGTAAAAGATATTGTTCCTACAAATTATTAGCAAAAAAGTACTTCAAAATTATACTCCGCTACAGGAGAACTCTTGAAAATAAATTATAAGCTTTCTAAAGCTCATATTTTCAACAATGGTATTTGTTTAACAAATGATTTTATAATCACTGAAGATATCATTCTTGGTATTCCGTTTATCACTCACATAAAACGATATTTTACTTATTTAAACGGTATTAATACTACTATTCTGGGAAAAGATTTACATTTTCCATTTGTCAAAATTCTTTCATAGGATGAAAGCAATTTTATCAGGGAAAATACTGTTTTCCGTATTAATAACCTTTCTCAACATAACATCTTTTCAAAGGATGAAATTCGTGAAAAGAAAATCGAGCAGATTTAAAAAACCCCGAAGATAGTTACTAAGATAGCCAATCTTCAAAAAACAATTTGAACGAGAAATATGCTCCGATTTTCCATACGCTTTGAAAATACTGTCTAATGGACTTACAGTACAAAATTAATTCAATAAGTAAAGCAATAAGCATGTAAGTATATAAGGAGTATTAAAACACATATCAAAGATCCAAATAGAGTTTCTAAGGGAGGGTCTATTGGTTTTACATCAATTCTTTTCCTAGAGTTATCTTGGCTACGTGATCACCATTAACAGGTCTAAACGCCCACCTGGCTTCAACGCCCTTACAATCGAGCTAGCCAACGTATGCACCGGGTATTATTAGGTTACCTCACACACTTAGGAATGAACGGATACCTCACACCTGATATAGAAACAATATATAGGAAAATGATAGATGAAATAATAATCGTATATATACTAACATCTTAAAGTATATTATCAAAATACTAATTAAAATAATTTTGTCATGCCTTAGACAATATATGTGCTTAGTTGTTCATGCTAAGTACGTATACTGCCAATATGGCTATGATACCATAAGAAGGATCATAGATTTATAAAAACAATATGCGAAAAATAAAGAATAAAAATATTTACAAAACTTAGTTTATTCCATAGCTTGCAAAGAGGAGTAAGATTACAAGAGGTTTTCAGAAATATGTGGGAAATTTTTTGATACGTTTCAACATTAATGAAAGTCTCCTTATATAGGAGAGGGAGAGGGTGCCTTTACATCTTAGGCATACAAGTATAAGGTTCAGATATTGTCGACACTTAATGGAGGGTCCTATTACTTTTGTAAAGTATAAGGTCCTATTACTTTTGTAAAGGGCCTCATGCTTTCCCTGCAAGAATTCACGGGTTAGAAAATCTGGTAGAGAATTATCTTCTCCTTTGATAAAATAGATTTTGAAATCAAAGCTAGATAGTAGAGCTTTCCATCTAGCAAATGAAACAAGATTGTTAACATCTTTTTGTAAAATTTCTTTAGCAGACTTACAGTTTACCCTAAATAAAAATTCTTTGTTAATAAGATCGTTTAGAAATTTTGTGATACATAGCACTATAGACAAAACTTCTTTTTAACGGTTGAATAATTTTTTTGTCAGAAATTCCAGATTCCGGATGTAAAACGAACAAGTTGCTCTATAGATTCAAGATCTACCTTTTGTTTTAGGATTCCTCCATAACCTGTATCTGAAACATCAGTTTCAACAATCATATATGCATCCGGGTTGGGAATTCCTAGACATGAAATATTTTGGACCGAAGCTTTGACACGAATGACAGCCTGGATTTGTTCAGAACTCCAAGGAACAGGGTTTTTTCTATGTCTTTTATATAAAGGCTCACAAACATGTCTGACTTTTGGAATGAAATCAACCACATAATTAATACTTCCTAAAAACCTCTATAGTTGGGTTTTATCAAGAATTTCATCAGGAAATTTGGAAGAGAATTCAAAAGACCTGCAAATACGTTTGTAAGAACCTTGGTAAAGATCATGTCCCAAAAACGTGATGGTGGTTTGAAAAAGTACCATCTTTTTAGCACTAACAACCAAACCATTATTATTTATAATCTTAAAGAAAGTATTAAGATGTTTAAAATGAAAATCAATGTTCTTAGAGAAAATCAGCACATCATCTATATAAACAATAGACATGTAAGAATAATCATTAAAAATGGAATTCATGATGTTCTGAAATTCTGAAGGGGCATTCTTGAGCCCAAAAGGCATGACGTTCCATTCATATTGTCCAAAAGGGGCATTGAAAGCAGTTTTGTATTTAACTTTTTCATAAATCTGAATTTTTCAAAAATCCGATTTAATATCAAACTTGCTATAAATATTAGCTTTAAAAGACCTTTTCAAAAGGTCTCTTTTGTTAGGTATTGGATACCTAATCCATTTTAAAACGGAGTTAAGAGGTTTGTAATTAATGACCAGACGAGGTGCTACTCTTTCTTTCTCAACATTTTTATTAACATAGAAAGCGGAACATCTCCATGGTGATTTAGAAACTCTGATAATCTTATTTTTCAAAGGAGTATCAATTTCCTTTTTACAAAACTCCATCATCTCGTGATTCATCTGAATGGGCCTTGCTTTAGTAGAAATGGCATGTTCATTGAATCCTTAAATGTATGGTAGGTCTATAATGTCTTTTTTGTTCCCAAAAAGCATTTGGAAAATCGGAGAATATTTCTCGTTCATGAATATTTTCTAAGGAATTATTGATAGAAATGGTAGACTCACAAGTCTTAATATTATGACGAGTAATAAAACTGAAATTACCTAAGTGGTAAATCTTTTTGAAAGGTTCTTTTGGTATATTCTAGTTTTGTAAATCATTTTCAAGCTTAGCAATCTTAATTGTGATGATATAAATTGTTATAAGACTGATTATAACTATTTGCATATTGGTTTGGTGTAAGTGGTTGTTAAGCCTCTTTTTCGTAAAGGCCTTGATATTCCTGTTTGTGTACTCCATAGAGATGACCGTTTTTTAAATTTTGATGATTCGTTGTTAGGAGTCTTGCAGAGTAACCTTGCTAATGGGCCAGTTTACTTCAATTGTTATCCTAACTTTTCCGTTGACATTAATGATCCTAATATCATGGATTCTTTGACTCTAAACGTCAAAACCAAAAATCTGAACAGTAAAGCCAATACTCGTGAGATAATTGTTATCTATCGCGTTTATTATAGGCTTATGAAAATCACTCTAGCTCCAAAAGCTCGTAATGAGAGTCAGAAAGGATTAACTATGCTTATGGAAGCCAACCATAAACATAGTACCATTTTCGTCCCCCGTCTTCTCAAATGGAATAAACATACTTTCCAATAATGATTGGCGTTTTGAAGCGCCATAACCCAACCCAGGGTTTAGGCTTCCTGAATTTTCCAAAGAAAAATTTCCTAAATTCAAAGACACTTTTGAAGTATCCGAAAATATCATTGACAAAATCAATGAACAACTCACCAACTTCAATGTTTCCACCAAAGATGGAAAAACCCCAAAAAAAGGTTTTTACCCTTCAGGAGAAGTCTAATTCAACCCTTCATGAGAAAAATATCCTCCATCAAAAGTTATCCAATGATCGTTTCCATAGCCGAAAAAACTATCATAGCCGACCTTCTTTCCCAGACCTTCAGTATAAGGAAAATGCTTTCTTATCCACTTTTTCTTATGAAGGAAGAGGTATCACTGAATGGAACATTGATGGCCTAGATGAGCATCAAATCTACAATAAGCTCCATGAAATGGGAGTTCCCATCACTACTTATAAGATAAGAGGATCGGCAGATAAAGAAGCTGCTAGCATGATTGCCACCGGCTTCACCGGTTTGCTAAAACATTGGTGGGATAACTACTGCAATGATGAGACCAAGCATCTTATTTACAATGCTACTGCGACTGAGACAGTCATCAAGAAGGAAGGAAACACTTAGACTACTTCTCAAGTTACTAGAGAAGATGTTTGTGCCACACTTTTCTACCAAATCGCTAAACATTTCGTTGGCGAGCCAAAACTCTTTCAAGATAGGAGCCTCCAAATCCTCAATAATCTCAGTTGTCCTACCATAGATGACTTCATCCGTTACAAAAATGCTTTTTTAAATAAAGTCATGCTCCGTCCAAACTGTCATTTGGACTTCTGGAAATAACATTTCATTAGCAGTCTTCCCCCTCTCTTTGCTGACAAAGTCAGGACCAAAAACCAAAATCGCAACGACGATTGTATTTCTTACAGCCAACTGTAGGGCTTGAACTCTGCACAGACATCAAGCTCAAGCATCAGCTCAAGAAAAAGCAGTCATCTTCTAGAATAGAGCTTGGAAGCTTTTGTCAAGACTTTGGTTTTATTACTTCGCCTGACCGAGTAAAGAAAGACAAAAAAGACAAAAAGTCTCATAGGTATAAATCTCGAAGAAAATATTCTACCAAACCCAAAAGAAAGAAATCCAGGTCAAAGAGGCCTAGGGATGCCAAATCGGATGTTTGTTAGACATGTGGCAAGACTGGTCATAAAGCCAGTGAATGCCGATCAAACACCAAGAAAAAAAAAGATCAACCTTCTTGGCATTGATGAAGAAACCAAGGGAAAGCTACTTGTTACTCTAAACGAACCTTTTTCTGAATCTTCAGGCTCATCTGATGAATACAGTGATGTCGAAGACATTGGTCTTGATTATGAATCAGACAACAGCCAATCAAGAAAAGATTGCACTTGTACTGAAGCATTTTGTACTTGCGATAGTACTCCTCGAAATATCAAAGTCCTTTCCGATAATTCGAAAGAAGCTCTTTTTGACGTCATTCAGCATATCAATGATGAAGAGGCTAGAAATCGATTTCTTCTAGAACTCAAAAGTCTCATTCTCAACACGAACAAACCTAAAACCCGTCCAGTTGTTGAACCCTTCAGCATGAAGAAAATCATGAACCGCTCAGATAGCCATTCTGAACCTTCCATTTTTTATCTTCGTCATGAAGTTTCTAATCTCAAAGATGAGATTCGCAATATCAAATCTCGACTTGGAAAGGTTGAAACTGATATTCTTACCGACCAAGTTTTCAAGAAAGCTACTCTTCAAGACCTCGATTCTGAACATAATTCTTCACAGGAAATCTCGATTCCCCCGATATCAACAATGACCATTTGGTTGAACCCTTCGTCACCACCACTGGTAATATTTCTTCTACTTTTGCAGCTCCAGGAGTAACAGTCATTTCTTTGATCAGACCTCAGAGTCATCATATTCCTGTTAGAATTGTTATAAACAAACATTTTGTGATTAACAAAATTGCTTTGCTTGATAGCGGTGCAGATCGTAACTGCATAGTAAAAGGCATTGTTCCTACAAAGTATTTGCAAAAAAATACTTCAAAATTATACTCCGCTACAAGAGAACTTCTGAATATAAATTATAAGCTTTCTAAAGATCATATTTGCAACAGTGGTAGCTATTTACAAAATTATTTTGTTATTACTGAAGATATCAACAAAGATATCATTCTTGGTATTCCATTTATCACTCAGACAACTATTCTGGGAAAAGATTTACATTTTCCGTTTGTCAAAACTCTTTCACAGAATGAAAGCAATTTTATCAAGGAAAATACAATTTTTCGTATTAATAATCTTTCTCAACATATCACATCTTTAAATGATGAAATTAGTGTAACGAAAATCAAGCATATTTAAAAAATCCCGGAGATAGTTACTAAGATAGCCAATCTTCAAAAATAATTTGAACGAGAAATATGCTCTGATTTTCCAAATGCTTTTTGGGAACAAAAAAGGCATATTATAGACCTACCATACATGGGAGGATTCAATGAACAAGCTATTTCTACTAAAGCAAGGCCCATTCAGATGAATCACGAGATGATGAAGTTTTGTAAAAAGAAAATTGACACTCTTTTGAAAAATAAGAATATCAGAGTTTCTAAATCACCATGGAGCTGTTCCGCTTTCTATGTTAATAAAAATGCTGAGAAAGAAAGAGGAGCACCTCGTCTGGTCATTAATTACAAACCATTTAACTCCGTTTTAAAATGAATTAGGTATCCAATACCTAACAAAAGAGACCTTTTGAAAAGGACTTTTAAAGCTAATATTTATAGCAAGTTTGATATGAAATCAAGTTTTTGGCAAATTCAGATTTCTGAAAAAGATAAATATAAAACTGCTTTTAATGTCCCTTTTGGACAATATGAATGGAACGTCATGCCTTTTGGGCTCAAGAATGCCCCTTCAGAATTTCAAAACATAATGAATTCTATTTTTAATGATTATTCTTACATGTCTAATGTTTATATAGATGATGTGCTGATTTTCTCTGAGAACGTTGATTCTCATTTTAAACATCGTAATACTTTCTTTAAGATTGTAAAGAATAATGGGTTGGTTGTTAGTGCTAAAACGATGGTACTTTTTCAAACCACCATCAGGTTTTTGGGATATGATCTTTACCAAGGTTCTTGCAAACCTATTTGCAAGGCTATTGAATTTTCCACCAAATTTCCTGATGAAATTCTTGATAAAACCCAACTACAGAGGTTTTTAGGAAGTCTTAATTATGTGGCCGATTTCATTCCAAAAGTCAGAAATGTTTGTGAGCCTTTATATAAAAGACTTAGAAAAAACTTTGTTCCTTGGAGTTCTGAACAAACCCAGGTTGTCATTCGTGTCAAAGCTTTGGTCCAATATTCCATGTCTAGGAATCCCCAACCCGGATGCATATATGATTGTTGAAACTGATGTTTCAGATACATGTTATGGAGGAATCCTAAAACAAAATATAGATCTTGAATCTACAGAGCAACTTGTCCGTTTTACATCCGAAATCTGGAATTTTGGACAAAAAACTTTCAACTGTTAAAAAAAAAGTTTTGTCTATAGTGCTATGTATCACAAAATTTCAAGATGACCTTATTAACAAAGAATTTTTATTAAGGGTAGACTGTAAGTCTGCTAAAGAAATTTTACAAAAAGATGTCAAAAATCTTGTTTCAAAACAAATATTTGCTAGATGGCAAGCTATACTATTTAGCTTTGATTTCAAAATTGATTTTATCAAAGGAGAAGATAATTCTCCACTAGATTTTCTAACTCGTGAATTCTTGCAGGGAAAACATGAAGCCCTTTAAACCTACTACTCCTTCCAAAGGAGAAAACATTGCTAAAGCAAAAATGGTCAGACCATTTATTCATCCTCCCCTGGCTCCAGCAAAAGCAGAAACCTAGCAAAGGCATAAACTACCTTTTTCCAACAAGTTCACAGTCTTAGCCGAATACCTACAGCTACCACTACCAAAGTCGATAAGCCTCAAATCGGCAAAGTCTTTTGATAAAGGAGCATCCTCAAGCTCCTTCATCCAAACCAAAGAAAGCTATAACATGAAAGCCCCGGAAACTTTCGCCCAAGTTGTTAATCCTGAATTAACCAAACTTATCCCTTCTATTCCAAAAGAGGAAACTTTTGATTTTATTGTTTCACAGGTTTTTCCTATTATGGAATTGAATAAGGAATATGGTAACGCTGTTATAGGCAACTTAATCAGACCTTGCTACACAGATTCAAACTTTGTGGATACTGATAATCCACTCAAAACAAGGAGATTCTACGAAGCTATTCTGATTGACACTGATTCAATAGAAATTGAGCATTCCAGGGATGACAATAACTCTGCCATCTTCATGTATTCCAGATTCACTATTAAGAAGATCTTGGATCCATTTGAATGGTTTGCAGACCATTTGCACACTTCTATAACATTATCGGTGACACAGGCCGCAAACTTACAATTGGTATCACTATAAGTCCACATGGATGAATTTCCTATACCTAAGGCCAAGACATACTTGGTTTTTCAAATACAATCCAAACATCACCAAGACTATTATTCCAAGATGGTTCTATGAGTAGTGGAATCTATTTGGAGGAAACAAGGAACTTCTTCGCCAATAATTTCTCAATCAATTTGAAGATTCTCAAGTCAAAGAAGAACTTACAACATTACCAGAGCATATTAAAATATGCAAGTATTATATCCAAAAAAGGATATCTTACATTATTACATGGAATTTCTTCAAAATCGAGATTGATCGTATCTATTATTTGTGCAAACAAATACAAGTTAAAGGATGGACTCCAAAATAACCTAATTCTAAAGATCAGTTCCACAAGACTAGTTCTTCGTCAAATACTCCTTCCAAAGAAGAACTCAAAAAGAAACTGAAGCATGCTTTGAATAATCTGGATAAATATGACAAAAAGCAAGTCATAAGATTGATTGAGGATGTTGCTTTCACAGCAACAAAGACAATGGAGACATGTGTAACCCCAAAGGATTGGCTTTGGCTTACATGGACCCCAACTATGAATAGGAAAAAAAACCCTTTTGAAAAGTAGAGGCAAATCCGAAGTTACTTTTCAAAAAGTGGCATTTCACTATTCTAAATTGACATCCAATCAGAAGCTATAAGACAAAACACCTTTATCAAAAAATGTTCCCATTATCTCTGAAAGAAGTGAAGCAGACGTCTCCACTATATAAAAGAGATTCTCACTAAGCTACTTTGTCAACCTATACTTTATAAAAGTAATAGGATCCTCCATTAAGTGTCGGCAATATATGAACCTACACTTGTATGTCTAAGATGTAAAGACACCATCTCCCTCTCCTATATAAGGAGACTTTCATTAATATTGAAAGGCATCAGAAAATTTCTCACATATTTCTGAAAATCTCTTGTAACCTTACTCTTCTTTGCAAGCTATGGAATAAACTAAGTTTTGTAAGTATTTTAATTCTTTATTTTTGGCATGTTTTTATAAATTTCTTTATAAATCTATGATCCTTCTTATGGTATCAGAGTCATGTTGGCAGTATACGTACATAGCATGAGCAGCTAAGCACATATATTGTCTAAGGCATCACAAAATTATTTTAATTAGTATTTTGATAATATACTTTAAGATGTTAGTATATATACGATTATTATTTCATCTATCATGTTCCTATATACTGTTTCTATATCAGGTGTGAGGTATTCGTTCTTTCCTAAGTGTGTGAGGTAACTGAATAATACCCGGTGCATACGTTGGCTAGCCCGATTGTAAGGTCGTTGAAGTCAGGTGGGCGTTTAGACCTCTTAATATTGATCATGTAGCCAAGATAACTCTAGGAAAAGAACTGATGTAAAACCAATAGACCCTCCCTTAGAAACTCTATTTGGATTTTTGATATGTGTTTTAATACTTCGTATATACTTACATGCTTATTGTTTTATTATTGCTTTACTTATTGAATTGATTTTGTACTGTAAGTCCATTAGACAGTATTTTCAAATCGTATGGAAAACAATCAACATATTTTAAATAATATTAATTTATCCTCTCAAGCAACTAAGATTGGCTATCTAAGTAACTATCTCCGGGTTTTTTTTAAAAAAAGAAGGTGGTTTAGGAACTGGCCTCAATGGACACGAAGTTGAGGGACTAGACCAGGATGACCTTCGATACGAATAAGATCTCCAAATGGAATTGTCAAGAAATTTGAGTTCTATGAACCCATCGGGGAATTGAACGACTCTTTCAATCTGAGATCTTTCAGAATAAGACGCAAAAGGTTGGATGAAGTAGAAGTCGGAGTAGGTTTTCTACTAATGATAGGTTTGGTATCTTCAATTTGTCTGGAGATAACATGAAGAATTTGGTTTGAATAGTTATTTTGTTCTACTACTCGGTCAATATCAGCTGAGGTGACAAAAGCTGCAGACTTATCACTTTTCTCTTTGAAGGGAGAAGCTTTGATTACTGTACCTGCAATAGGGATGTTAATTCCTTCAAGGGGAGGAGTAATAGATTCAACAACCTTATTGGAAGTAGTATACCATTTGTTGATGATGACTTGGAGCGACTCGATCTGATTATCAATCTTACATGTCATCTCGAACCATTTGAAGAATTCGATTTCACAACTTATTCTTCTCATGTCAGCCATCCAAGAATCCCTGAATGCTTCTCTTTGGGGAAGAGTATAAGTAGCAACATACCACTTTCTTTTTGTTTGATTGTCCGGATGAGTCCAAAGTTTATGAAGGATGTTTGGGTTAGGATTGAAAGCATCACCTATTTTATTATTACTTTACTTATTGAATTAATTTTGTATTGTAAGTCCATTAGACAGTATTTTCAAATCGTATGGAAAACAATCAACATATTTTAAATAATCTTAACTTATCCTCTCAAGCAACTAAGATTGCTAAGCTTGAAAATGATTTACAAAACTGGAATATACCAGAAGAACCTTTCAAAAAGATTTACCACTTAGGTAATTTCAGTTTTATTACTCGTCATAATATTAAGACTTGTGAGTCTACCATTGCTATCAATAATTCCTTAGAAATTATTCATTTGCTTAATTATGATGATATAAATCGTTATAAGACTTATTATAACTATTTGCATATTGGTTTGGTGCAAGTGGCTGTTAAGCCTCTTTTCCATAAAGGCCTTGATATTCCTATTTGTGTCCTCCTTAGAGATGACCGTTTTTTGAATTTTGATGATTCGCTGTTAGGAGTCTTGCAGAAGTCTTGCAGAGTAACCTTGCTAATGGGCCAGTTTACTTCAATTATTATCCTAACTTTTCAGTTGACATTAATGATCCTAATGTCATGGATTCTTTGACTCTAAACGTCAAAACTAAAAATCTGAACAGTAAAGCCCAACACTAAATGATTGTAAAGGAGGAAAAATAGATTTAATAATTTCTCCGATACTTAATGTAGAATCTCTTTCTATCATAGAGATATAATTATGAACATGTTTGGTCATAAACCATGGAACAAAAGCAATTAATACATTTTGCTTTGATTCAATAAGATCAGTAGAAAATTCTTCTTGAAAACAGATTTGTTCTTCTTCATTAAAATTCTTAAAGAACCATTTTCTGAAAAGTTTCCATCTTGATTTCAAGAATTCTTTAAAATAAAATTATCTTACTGGTGAACCCAGACTAAAATCAATTTGTTTGTCAGTCATAATAAAATAATTTTTATGTGGAGAGTCCATCTGGAAAATTCATTTCAGACTCAGTTATATCTAAGTCAGAACTGGGTCTGGGCATAGGCCTAGCAATATTATCCCTATCAATTTTAACATTATCACATCTATAATTTTCTCTGGTCTGAGAAGTAGATGCTTTTGAGGGAGTCTGTATAATATAATCAACAGGAGAGAGATATGAAGAGTTAGATCTAGAAAGCTTAGAGGTATGCTATGATTATCAATTCTATTAAGCATAGCCATAGGATCAGAAAATTTAATTTTAATAGTTCCATCACTAAACTGTTCAACTTCTGAAACCTCGTTATTAATATTATTTTTTGGTTGGGCTGCCCCTTCAATAACCCACTCTTATGGAAAATCAATCACATCCCACTGGATAGGTCTTCTGGTAACAACCTTTGATTTACCAAAATTAGTTTCTATAAGAATAGTTTCATTTTTAAAATCAATCATTCTACACATTGGATTCAAAGTATGAAGGAGTTTATAATAAATTCTGTAGCAAATGCAAACAACTTCAGTTTCAAGCATATAATCATAACCATGAAGCTTAACATTAAACATTGGAGAACTTAATGAATTCTCATCCTGTAAAGAGATATGTAAGTTAGGATAAACATTAAAATAAACTGATCCATAAGCCAAACTAGTTTGTATTGTCCCTATAAGGGATTTCTTTCAATTTTGGTTTCTACCATCTCTCAAAGCTGCTATAAAGCTTTCGAGTAGATCTCTTAAGGTAAAGGGCTTGAATGTCACCTGAACCAAACCAATATGCATTAA
Source organism: Solanum tuberosum (assembly GCF_000226075.1). Classification (NCBI taxonomy): domain Eukaryota; kingdom Viridiplantae; phylum Streptophyta; class Magnoliopsida; order Solanales; family Solanaceae; genus Solanum; species Solanum tuberosum. The sequence continues at coordinate 445,174 of NW_006239198.1, read as the reverse complement.
TCTGTAAATTTCCCTAAAAGGGGCCAAATTATTTTTATTTTTTATTTTATTATTATTATATGTTTTTTACTTAACGTGCACGTGGTTTTCATTTTTGGATTTTATATTACCGTTTTAGTTGATATATATATATAAAGATAATTTTAAAAAAATCAGAACAATATAAATCTATCAAAAAGCATCACTAAGGTCTAAGGAGAAATGACATTCAAGTGTTTATCTAAGCTTAACTTACACCAGCTGATGTACAAATTTTATAGACTTTGCAAGTCCATTGATGGGTTAGATATGAAATTTCAGATATAATGCTACTGAGTTGACATACCTGGTTATGCAGCAGCCTAAGGAGGGGATCGAAGATGAAGTCGACAAAATCATTCACAAGTTCTTCACTGCATCATTCACCAAAATCAGCGAATTATTAATCCCTTGGTTGGATTCAACCCACTTATAATTAGATTTGAGTAACTGATATTAGGATGAGAAGACACAAGATGATTTAAAATGAGATAGATCTACTAGAAAAGGTCAAATCTAAGCACAAAGACAAAACATCAATTGAGAGTTATAGAAGATACGATGTTAGGCAGCAAGAGGAGTTGAAGACAATCTCCATTTTCCCACTTTCCTTTTGCTATTTTTTCCACTTTCCTATTTCTTATCTGCAAAGGCTATGAAGTGGGCTCATTTGGTTGCCCACATGTACCCTTCTTTTTTAATAAAAATTTAAGAGTTTTATTTTTTTAATTTAATTATTGTAAAAAATTAAAACTGACGGATTATCATTATTTTTTTTTATGGAAAAAAGTAACAATTTCTTTTTAAGAGTTATCCTATATTTTTGCGTGAAAAATAACCGACGAAAGTGCGTCGATTTTCTTTCTTAAAAAATCAATGACAACCCAACGAAGTCTATCGAGTTTCAACATTTTTTGTAGTGTTATTAATTAGCAATGAACATGAATTTTTTTTACTCGTATTTAGTTGAATGAAAAATTAGAAAGTTGATATTTGAGTTAGTCCAAGTAGACTAGATATGACAAAAAAATATGTGATGTTATTTAAATTAACTAATTGTATTTATAAAAAAAAAAAACACACTTTCACCGATTATTTTTTCACACAATAATGTACAGAAACTCTAAAAAAATATTTTTTTTTAAAAAAGATGTTCATCCATTATTTTTTAACACAATAATGGCATGTGAAGTACACACATCCCACTTTAGTGATTATTTGGAAAGAAGTGCCAAAATGGAACATAAAAATTGGAGTTGAAGGGTTAAAATAGAACAAGGTTGAGTTGAAGTGTCAAAATGAAATTTAGGGACAAGTTTAAGAGTCTGCATATGTGTTTGGCCACTTATTAAACTATTGCCATCCCACTGCACATCATGTCAAGGTCCCATAGCCAATACTTATTCATTATCACTAGTCCACTACTATAAATAAAATTCCTTAAAGTTGTCCGCATAATTCACTTAGACATCTCAACTAAGGCTAGTATCTATTAGACACTTTAATATTAACAAATATATATCTATTAGACATAAAATGACAGTCAATACATAAAACTTTGTGCGTGTAATTCAGACTCTGTAGCTTAAAATAGTTTCGAATAAAGTTATGACACCTGGCTTATGGCCTATTGCCCAATCTAACTATAAATAAGTACTGTTTTCAACCCTAAATAATTCAACCCCACCTACTAAAGCTTTTGCCCGTTCTTCTTCTTCCTTAGGCACTCGTCGTTCTCGACTCCTTTGACAGATTACTTTTTGTTTTTCTTCTTATTTTTCCTATAAATTATGGGGATTAAATCTATTTGTGAATAATCTGTAGCTTAACAAAATGATTTTTGAGATGCCTACGAAAAATAAATCAATGTGAATCATTTTAAAATTTAACGGCCATAAGAAATCGAGAATACTCAAATTAATTCTATGAAATTTTAAGATATCATTGTCAATAAGCTTAATTAACTTATATTTTAATTTGTGTGGTGATGTCGGTTCAAAGTGGCCAGAAATATAGATGAACAGAGTCCGGCTAACTTTCTTAACTTCAATGCTTGAAAATCTTCTTTCTTATTGCAAAATCAAATTTAATTAGTAGATTCAGATTATATAGAGAATGAAAATAAATGAAATAACAAAGTTAAAAAACAAAAAAAAAAAAACAGAGAGTATGGATGAAGAAGACGATGGCTGAAAAAGGGGGTGGGGTTGATTTCTTGGGTTTACCAAGAAATTAATTTTAAATAAAAAAATGATTTCAATTATTTTAATGCCAAATGTCAATAAAACAAGAAAAGGTACAAGTTCTTAGAAAATAAATAAAAATAAATTGATATTTGGAACATGTTCACGCGTCTAATATCAAGTAAGGTACACTTAAGTTGCCACATCAGCGTTTTGTGTTTAATAGGTATATGTTTTGAACAATTTAAGTATTTAATAGGTACATGTCCTAGTTGAGATGTCTAAGTGAATTATGCGGACAACTTTAAAGGGTCGTCAATGACTTTAGCCAATAATATAGCTTGAGGACCAAAATCATATATAGGTCCAATGTTGAGTGTGATGTGAAGCTTTTTCGTATAGCCCGCTCGATGTCTGGTATTTATATTAAAGTTTGATTAATTTATTTTTCCGATAACTCACAAATTATATATAACTTGTTCGATGTCTGGTATCCACATTGAAGTGCGATTAATTTAATTTTTCGATAGCTCACAAATCATATATAGCTCGTTCAATGTCTGGTATCCACGTTGAAGTTCGATTAATTTGTTTTTTTCGATAGCTCACAAATCATATATAGCTCGTTATCTAGTATCCGTATTGAAGTTCGATTAATTTCCTTTTTCGATAGCTCACCAATTATATATAGCTCATTGTCTAGTATCCACTATCAAACTGGATTTGCACCGCGTAGGGTTGATTCCGTCCGAAAACACTCCATATCAATGATATTTTCATTTTTAGAGCTTAAAATCGAAACGTCTGATTAAGGAAGGAACAACTTTATCCGTAGGCTTTATTTCTTGTTGTTTCATCATCTTTCTGCCCTACCAATATATTGAAAATGAGAAGGTTAGGCTGTGGAGGACACTGAAATTTGCATTATTGTACATTGTACATTATATATATAACATTAAGACAAGTTAATTTGCTGTCCATGATAAGTAATTAATACACTGACTCAGAAAATAATTTGATTAATTAGGTACATGTTCTTTTCAAATTATTATAAGGTTCTTCTTGCTTTCATTATTCCCTATCGTATACTCAAACAACAAGGTTTTAGACACCATGTGAAGCAAATCATCAACATAATTCATTAGTACTACATTTTATGTCTATTAATATCAATTAATGTTCTTAGTAAATGTTGATATTCAGAACTCAATAAACAAAAAAATTTGACACCACTTCTATTTTTAGAGCATGTTTAAGACGTATATAATTCAAGATATCCCTAGATGGATCCAAGGACATAAACCATGAAGAAATTATATACTCATTGGGTGTTTCGACTCTTTTTCTCGATGAAAATAACGTTTACTGGTAACTTTTCAATCTCGTCTTTGAAAAATAAGTATTGTTACAGAGTTTCAAATTCTTAACAATATGGTGGAATTTTACCATTTTGAGATAATGGCTACATTTTAAATTACTAAGTATTGAAAAGTGGCTATTTGTGTATCTTATCCAATTTTCTTTGCAAGTTCTTAAAGGTTAAATGTTGGATTCATGAAATTTTGGCAAAGAAATTTCATCTCATCTTTTTTTTTGTTCCCCCCTAGAAAAATCTCTAAAAATCATCAAGATTTGTGGGTTGGCCAACAAACTAATTGTTTCATTTTTATATAGACTGATGGTACCTTGTCATTTTTATATGGAGGGTAAGACTCCGTATAATTTACTTTTGTGGTTGGTTTGATTCTTCCTCGACTCAGTGTATAACGGAAGTTTAGTATATCGGACTGTCTAGAGTGATGAAACCTTGTCATTTTTTATTTTTTTTACAAATAATTAATGAATGATATTTTTATTTTTAAGTTTCTGTTTTGCTTTATTCTTAGTGTGTACCTTATATTTAAACACCACTTTTGTTAATGGAGGTACATCTATATATGCCCATTTTCCCTGTCAAATTCTTTCAATTTCAATGGCCCTCTATATATGAGTACTTCTCAAAGTCACCTTTCTTCACTAAAGCAACATCTACAAGGTCAATATTGGAAGTACAAGTGAAATGGAAAAAGTGAAAACTTAATTACATGAATTATCAAACCCTATCTCTAATAATAAAAAATACGTCTAAACTATTATTTTTTTTGCGAATTTTACAGTACTCAAATTATCATTTTTTTTCTATTTCTACATGAACTATCACGATTTAAATATTAAAACACAATCGAAACTTATTTAGACTATCAATTGTTCTCTTTTCCAACCTGAACTATCGCCACTTACTCAACTAAGTATGAAAAGAAAACAACTGATAGTTGAAATGTGAAATTCATGAAAAAGTGATAGTTCAAATATATCGTTGACCTTATTTAATGAAAAAGAAAATAATTGTATTGGAAGTCTAATATTGTTATATTGACGATCACATAGATCTATAAAAAAAAAAGTGATGTGACCAATAATTTAATACCAAAACGTGTGTAGAATTGGAGAAGGAAGGTTCATTTATATATATATATATATATATATATTCTTCCCTTTTAGAAAAGTTTGGGCATGTAAAGAATCATGTCTGCATTTAATTATGGACTTTGCACTATTTAAGATGAGTGAATTGATACATCTTCAGAAAGCTAAATGCTTCATGGCCTGCACTTGCACTTATGCGCGTTACATCAACTATAGTCTATACCACTTCTCGTTATCGTCTGAGATGAATTATACATATAAGATACATAAATAATATATATTTTTATATATTTAGTGACTGTTTTTACTTTAAACAGTTGACATAAGTATTGAAAATATCTTTAAACTTGACATGAATTATTAGTTTCGTCCTCGAACTAATAACAGCTTTAAAAGCACCCTTCTACTTATACTAACTGAACTTAAATACACCACTAATCTTGCCACATGAGTGAAATACACCCCTAAATTTTCGCTAAATTTAGGAGTATTTTCGATACTTTTTTTGACTTTTTATTAAGAACTTCATTCTCCTATAAGAGTTTGAGACCACTTACTTTGCCATATAACAAATCAGATGTGTATTTAAGTTCAATATTTATTGTTTTTAAAATTATCAATAGTTCATGAGCGAAACTAATAATTAATATCAAGTTCAATAGTGTTCTCAGTACTTCTTTTTGAATGAGTTTGATGGTGACTATTTAGATTGATTATTTTACTTAAAACTCCAAAACAAGGATTAATAGATTTAAACTTTTATAAATGTGTTTCTTTAGTCAAACAAGAAGCACTAGCTTTTTGGTAGAGTTGGCATAGGCAAAACCGTACAATATTCCCATCTAAATCATAGACTTAGAAGTCCATTAATGTTACCATTAAAAGATAAAACATTTGTCATTTGTTTGGAGTACAATTATTCTCATCACCAAATTATTTCTCACCGAAAGTACTTTTATAAAAAAATATATATTTTAAAATAAGTTGATTTTAGAAGTTTAACACTTGTAAAAAGCTTGACCAAACAAATAAATAGTTAGTATTTTTCTTAATTTATTTATCAAACACAAATTACTTCTGATCGAAAATACTTTTTTGAAAAAACTAAAACATAAGTAAATTTTTCGAATATTGGCCAAACAAAACAAAATAAATTCCTTTGGACTTCCATCATTTTAGGTATATGAAAATGACCATTATAGAGAGGGAAAAAAAGAACACATTGCAAGGGGTTAGTTGATTAGGCCAACCCTATTTAAGGATGGAGATGGATATAATAATAACGATAAAAAATCAAATAAAAAAGGCATTCTATAAAGATAAGTTCAAACTTAAAAGGTCTTTCGGAAACAATTTTTTATCTTCACGAGATAATGGCAAGATCTGCATATATTTTAACCTCCCAATACCTCACTGGTGAAATTTCATTAGATATGTTATTATCATTATACTGTTTATTAATTTAGGATAAGTACGTTCTTGAACATTCAACTGCAGCAATAATTCATGGTTTCCATACTAAATTACAAATTACGTAATTACCGAAAACACTAATACTGATTAATTATATCTCAAAGTAAATGGATTAATACTTGATTAACACGTTGTTCTAATCGATTTGCTTGATTAGGCCAAATGAAGCCAGTACGTTGTTGCTCATAATGGGTCGCATTATACGAGGCGGATCCAAGATAATTAAGCTTTACGAGTTTATTTTTTAGAGCTATGCTCTTAGCATTGAACTCATGCAATACATATTATAATGAATATAACAAATCAATATCACCCTGATTAATGATTTCCACATAACTAATCCGAATTAATTCGAACATATACCTTATCTTCACATCAAACTACTCCTAACACATATGACTTTGTTAGCCCATTCTTAATATAATGTTAGTTGAGGTGCAAGCTATATATGTGTTGGTTTTCATTTGTTTGTTTGAATTGACCAAACTCTAACCATATCTTTCTCATTTCATGTCATAGATTTGTTGTCTTCATTCCTACCCCCACCCCCAACCCAAGAAAGAAAATAAAATAAAATTACTATACTATCATTTCTTTTATCATGCCTATATAAAGTGATATTCGCACTTTGGCTTTATATATATATATATATATATATATATAAAGAATGAATCTATAGTTTTCACTTGAAGTAATTAATTTCCTCACTTTAATTTATAGGGTGAAGAAAGTTGAATTCATGCATGATGAGTGTCGATACTTTTTCCACCTTTGTAAAATGTGCTTTATTAATTTGAGATTTCCCCTTAATTAATTCATTTTGATGATATTATTCTATGATCAATTAAAGATAAAGTAAAATGGATCAAACATCATTTTTCTTTGATTGAAGTTTCTCTATAGTACATACTATATGTTTAAGTGCAATGTATGAGAGAATTAAACAAGGAGAATTTTCTTTGATTTTATCTCACCCCAAGCCCTTAATTCATTCTTAATTAGAGTTTCAAATTTTGAAATAAAGTCATTTCTTATAAAGATTTTTTTTTTTTTTGAAATTTCATCCCGTGCTCAACTGTTCAGATTAAAATCAGAAAGTTCCATATTGGAGGTAAAACACTTTCTAACAAAGGCGACTTTGTATCGAGGGAATTCGAACCTGAAATCTCTAGTTAAGAATAAACGAGTACTTATCACTTCAACACAACACATTATTATTGGATATAGAGAGCATCTTGCTTGCGAATACCAATTGAATATCAGATGAGAAACAAAAAGCTGATTACAATTTACAACACATACTGGCATACATACAAAAGTGACTAGATTTGTTTTGAGCTTTAACCTTTTGTTCCAACTAGCTCATACGTGGATTCAAAAAAAATCTAATAAAATTTTGAAAAATATATAGTAGTAATATGATTTGGCCTACTTGATAATGACAAGATGCATTGTAGTGGTTTTCAATACACAGCACCACAAAAAGAGCAGCTCATTAATAGCAAAAGAGTACAAAAAAGTGATAAAAATAAAATAAATGAAACTCATTGAAGGAAGATCATATCAATGTGCTCTTTCATTGATTCCAATTTTTACAGCTTACACTAAAAACAACACCTACTCTCTGGACATGTATAGGGGGGGGGGGGGGTGTCATATAGTGGTCAGGTACAATGACTCAAATATTTTGTTTTGTACTATACCAACATATTCGGTGTGATACAGAAGTGAAATTTGAAAAGAATAGAATATAAGCAGATATTATTTCTATTCTGCATGGTGTGATATACAAATGGAATTTGAAAAGAGTAAAATGATACATAAACGCTATCTCTATTTTATGTGGTATATTGTGTGATTGACAAGTGGAATATGAATAAAATAAAGTATAGGCGGACGTTATTTCATTTTGTGATAGATAGAAATATTTCTGATAGACCTCAATTAAAAAAAAAGTTTGAGAAATTAATATTTTGCTAATTTGCTTGAACTTAGCTAGATGGATCAATTTGTCATTCGTTACTAAGCGGAATTAAATATTGGAAAAATTATATAAATACACAATTTGAGATATCATAATTTCTAAAATTCCCTACTATTTAAAAAAAAATACAAAAATTTCCTCTCGAATACATCCCTATCTCTTTCGGATACATCTATCCCTTCCTGGATACATTCCTATCAGTGGCGTAGTTAGAATTTTTATTAAGGGGGTTCAAAATTTGAAGAAGTAAACACCCAAACTAATAGAAGGGGGTTCAACATCTACTATATATACATAAAAAATAATTTTAACCATGTATAATTCCACCGAAGAGGGTTCGGATGAACCCCCTGAGAGTACGTTGGCTCCGCCCCTGATCCCTATCCTCTCTAGGATACATCCCTCTCATTAAGTAATATATCATTTGCAATGTATCGGATAACTAAAAAATGTATCCGAGAGTAATAAAAAATTTGAGATTTTTGTAATTGAGAAAACTTCTGAATAGGATGTAATTAGCCCAGGTGTATCAAATTTCTGTACTTTATACAATTATATATATGATCCTCTAATTTTATAAAGGAAAAAAAGATCAAAATAAGATTATTTTACATAGGTCAAAGACAAATTTAAACCATTTCCCTTATATAATAAAGAAGAAGAAAATAAAGAAAAAGAAACTCCTTTTTTCCGGTAGACAGTAATGGTATAATTTTAGAGAAGATAAAATTTAAAAAATGTAAAGATAGAGTATATTTGCAAATTAAATAGAAATCCAATAAAGTAAAGTAAAATTATGGGTGATAAAATTAAACCCAATTCATTCAAATCGCCCAACCTGTTTAAAATTGGGTGGGTTAATTATTAAGTAAAGTAAAATTATGGGTGATAAAATTAAACCCAATTCATTCAAATCGCCCAACCTGTTTAAAATTGGGTGGGTTAATTATTAAGTAAAGTAAAATTATGGGTGATAAAATTAAACCCAATTCATTCAAATCGCCCAACCTGTTTAAAATTGGGTGGGTTAATAACCCACCCATTTATTAGCTCGATCCATTTCAATCTATTAAAAATTGGGTTGATATATAATCCAAATTGGCTCATAAAAAATCTTGTCAAATTTTTTTAAAAAAAAAACAATATGTTGTGTATAACTCTAATAAAGAAAAAATAATTTTATAAGGCACTAAAATAATTTAAAAGAACAAATAAAATAATTGAGCTTAGTAAAAATTGGATTGAGTCTTAACCTATAGTGTAACCCATTTTGACCCAAACAAATTTGAATTGGACGGGATCATAACCCGTCCAAATTTCACCGAACCAGCACAGTTGTCACCCCTAAATTTACTTATTAAAAAAAGGGAAGAAGATAATTAATTTTAAATAAAAGAAAAGAAAAGCACAAAAGTTAAGTTTTAGATTCCCCAAATCACCCCGGCAATCCCTAACCCCTTCATCACTGATCCCGTTTCTCTACGGTCGCCGCGATTCATATTTCCCGGCCAGCGAACTTCACAATTGTTCTCCGGCCGCCGCCGTCGCCGTCGCCGTCTCCATTGGTATGTATATTTTTGGTACTATTGCGTATTTTGATTGGAAAATGATCGGGAAATTGAGTGTTTTAAATATGCGGTTTTTGTTTAATTTATTGTTAATCCAATTTATGGTTGTTTTTCATTTATATATAGAGTAGTGAATTCTCCTAAAGTTTCAGTTAAGTAATTGGATAATCAACCTTCAGAAACAGGAATGCAAAAACCTAATTTCTGATATCTGCCACATAGTATCTCTTATTCTATTTACTTTTTTGATTTGATATGTAAGAATTCAAAAAGTAGTATAAGCTTTTTATTCCAATAAACTTTAATCTTTAAGTTCATTTTGTGAACACCTATTTAGTATATGAAGTTAAGAAACAGAGGTAACTATTGTTCAGAAATCTATGTTACTCCGACTATCTCAAAATGTTGCTGCACTCGTGTTGGATTCTCCAAAAATGCACTACTTTTGAATATCTGATAGGCATGTCGATACTTTCAAAGAGTACAAGCAATATAGTTTGAAATTGAATCACGACTTGTCGTTTTGGAGTTGCTGAAAATCAAATGTTTGAACTAGGCACAATGACATTTTTCTTATTACTTGAATTTTGTTTGTTTATTTTCCTTAAAACCCAATGATTGTTACTTGTTAGATGTAACTTAAAGAAGAAAAATGCTGATAAAAGTGATCATAGAAAATAGTGAAGACTAGAAGTTCTATATTGCATCATTTACCAATAGAAATGTATGCGGTAAAGGTAGAAATGCAATTGAAACTTTCAAATCTGTTGAAGCACATAGAGTTTTTAGTATAACCGTAGTTACAGCCCACTGATTTAGAATTTTGAATATATCTATTACAGCCTGCGGATTTTGAAGCATAAGAGAAGAAGGGCCCTGGATTGACCATTCCAACAAGTTGTCCACGTAGCTTTCTGGGTTGCGAACTATAATTGACACATAAGGAAGCGTCTGCACTAGGCAGACTCCATGTGCGGATGATCTGTTACTTGTTAAGTCGAGGAATGAATGCTTGTTAAGGACTTGATTAGCTGATCTTCCATCGTAGGGTTTCATGCTCGAGCTATTATCGGCTTGGCAAAGGACGAATTCGCTTCACTTTAAAGTAGGTGTGCAATGGAATTGAATGCTAACGTGTCCACAAAAAGGACAATAAACCCTAGGAAGACGGATATCGGAGGTAAACCCTTTATACTCATCATTTGTGGCAGCCTCGTTTACTACCACTGTGCCTATCGGAATTCTAGTCTCGTCTCTCTCATCTCAGACGTCTTTATTGTACTCCTTTGTTCCCTCGCCATTCTCGGACTCCTCTTTCGCCAGATGAACATCTCGGTACCTGTGGATCCTCTTGAGTGGCAGATCTCTCAGGACGCTGCCAACATGTTTTTTGCCTGCCTCGCCAATACTATCGGTGCTGCTGAGTCTGTTCTACGGGTTGCTGCTACTGGCCATGATAAGCGCTTGTTCCTTAAGGTTGTGGCTGCTCTGTATGTTCTATCATCTCTTGGAAGGATAGCATCGGGTGTTACCATTGCCTATGCTGGACTCTGCTTTCTTTGCCTTTACATGCTCGCTGAGAACTTGCAATTGATTAGCTCGAGGTATCCAAGGAGAAGAGACGGCACGAACACAGTTCAGGACGACTAAATTGATTTGATCCGGTTCAAAAAGGATGAAGGAAGGAGTCAATGCATTATTTACAGCTCTTGCTTCTAGTTATGCCAGGTTCATCGCGTGTTATTTGCCTTATTAATGTGATTTCTCTTTCCATTCATGTCTGCAGTCTTGTGATTTCCTTACATGTCCCTGTAATATATTCCCAGTCCTATGATCATTGTCTCCCCAGTTAAAGGATACATGATATAAGTTGTTAGCTCACTGTTAACAAAAGAAAAGAATACGCTTGTGATGTGAATTGAAAGATAAGTATTTTTTCTAAATTGTACTTTATTATGATACATACAAACTTGGGATTTACAATCTCTCTGGATATTTTGGATTTCAATGGCCAAAAAGGCAAGCCACAAGAATGAAACTTAAGAATATAAGGATGACTTTGCATAGTAGATGCTTTACAAGGAGGAAAGAAGAATCTTGATTTCCAATAACATTGGTCCATACTTTTGGGTTTGTAGGAGAATCCTAGCCAGCTGTTCAAAGGTGTCAAATTTTGCTAAAGTAAGATACAGAGTCATTAGAGAATCATATTTGAAGATTGGTACTTGTACTAGGGTTGTCAAAATGAGCCCAAATATAGGTAACCTGTCCAATCTGTATCAGAACTTTATGGGTAGAGCGCAAGATAATTTGAATTAGGTTCAATCTCAACCAATTTTTAAAGAATCTTCAATTGAGTCTAATTTAATCTCCAATTTTAACCCGTTATAAAACTCTTTATTTGCATTAATGTAATGTATGTTCTCATATTTAAGGTATGAATTACTATCTAATTTATATCTTCTACGATTTATCTATCCATTTGTAATTTGTTTTTGTTATTTTTTTGAGTTGTAATTCAAATTTTGGTTATAAAAGTTAAATAATAATAATATATTAAAATTATTGTGATTAAGCGGGTAAAATTGGGCGAGTCATGACCCAACTCGATTTTAGCTCATTTGAGCCCAACCCATTTGAGCCAAAAGTAAACCTGGGCAGGTCATGATCCAACTCGATTTCTATTTCAACCTAGTTTAATATGGAAAAATTACCAAATACACAACTTATTTTTTCTCACTCTCTCATAATTTCGGATACATTACCCCTTTTCTTCCCACTTCACGCTTAACTCTTCAAATTCACACCTAAAATCACGGCATGTATCAACGGTTACTTCCAACTCACTATTTTTAAATAATAATCGTATTATTCTAGATTTCTTTATCAATTTCAAGTTTTTAAAAAGGTAGAATAATTTCTTCTATCATTTTTTTGCTTTCAGTATTAGATTTTCTAATCAATTGTTTTAATTTTTTGATGTTCATTTTAAATATCTGGTACATATGAATTCTCGTCCATCGTTTAGTATTGGTCATACCCAATCAGTTTCACAAACGAAAGATCTCACCCCTCGTGTTTTTTATTAGAATAAAGATGATTTTCATGAAAATAGATCTAAACACCGCGACGATTCATTAATGATGAAGAAATTGCTAGAGGATAATTTGAGGAAGTATACATGTTCAAGTTCGAAATCCCTATTCTCTAACCCCCTCATTAATGATCTCAATACTATGAACAGATACATGAACTCATTGTTGGCTGTCTTGTGCATCCTTACATATGACTTAAGAGTTTGGATACACAGTATCTAACATATGGATGTATCTAGGCATCTGTCTATATCCATCTGTTGGTTTACCCCCTTTAACATCTCTATTGCACGGTCTTTAGCACGTCATGCTTTTTTGATTCGTAATATCAACTCCATATGCAGCTTTAAAATTGTCAATTATGTCATTTGGAGTGTGAATTCTCTTATGATTAACCAATTTCGAAGCAGCGACACCACTAACAAAGGGTACCGTAGCTTAAACTTTGTTGAATATCCTTTCTTTCAATGGACATGTATGTACTTGAAATATCTCACTCTGAATACATCAGAGTTTTCCCTAAAAGTTTCATAGTCCAAACACAGTCCTCCGAGTAATATTTTAAGACATAGTTATACTTTTTGTTTAACATAATGTATATCAAATTTAACAAATTTCAAATTTTATTATGTATCAGATATATATTAACTATCACAATGTAATGTATTAATCACAAAAAAGAAAATACTATAGAAAACAATTACATGTATAATGTATCGATCACAAGCCAAACATCTTATTGGCAACAACTACATGTTTAATGTATCTTAATACAATACTTATCAATTAAAACAAGATACATATAAATAGTAATGTATCATGATAGATCTATCAATTACAGCGATGAGCGTGATTCTTCAATTTTATTATACCTATCGTTTTCTTTGTTTTAATCATCGTAGTATTCATTGTTGCTACTATTTTTTTCTGCTTGACTTCTTCACTGTTGTAGTTTCTTTTCATATTATTCTTTATATGCTTTACTCGAGCCGAGAGTCCCTCGGAAAACGCGGCCCTTCCCTAAACTTCTTCACATTTCTTTTTCATATTAGGGAGTGCAACTTGGTGGGCATATAGATAAACCAAGAATATAAGATTGGAGAAAAAACCCCCAAAGAAGAGATGATTTTCAAAGGCTGGCAGTTAGGCTAATAGAGTTGATAAACTGACCCCTTTGTTTGATCATGAAAAGTATGACAAGATACAAATAGGGACCATATATGATAATGTCATTGCATTAAAGTATATGTGATGCATTATTTGTCAAAAAAGAAGAGGTGCCTTCCAAAGTAAATTCAAATGATGATATATTCTCTTGGCACCATTGAAAAAGATGAAGAGCCTTCTTTATCTAACCAAGTCAACATAGTGCCAATACACATACACACACAAATATTCACTCATTAATTTCCATGAAATTAATGGCCCTTCTGCATGATTCTCCCCTCTCCTCTTGCCTTTGCCTAGCATCATGGTCCCCATGATAAATTAATGAATTCAACAAAAAAGAAAAACATAAATGTATGTACACATATAATATATGAGTAGTCATAATTTTATACACTGTTAACCTAATTGAAACTACCTACAACAATAATATATCCGGTATAATTTCACCACCCGAATTTGAACTTGGGAAAAAAGGATTTGCAGTCCTTTGACTTACCACTCGGCTATGTCACCATGTATTTAAGAGTGAATATTACTTATTTAATAGGACTTAATAGTTTTCAATACATAACATTAGAATTCTAACAATACATAACAAGTATAAAATGAATTAAAAAAGAAAACAGAAAAAGAAAATAAAAAAGGACGCACATAATTAATTGACAAATATCTTGTCCATAAATAAAGACTTTTGAAACTGGTAGAATATATCAAGAAAAAAATCATTCCACTTGTGTATTTAATTATAGGACAAATTACAGAAATACACACATTTTGTTTCACTTATTTCCATTATCCCCTATTACTTTTAAAAATCTCCAAAATCCCTTATTTTTTTAATGTATCTGAGCTGCATATTAATGTATCCGAGCCAGTATTTAATATATTTGAGCTATTTTTAATATATCCGAGCTACATATTAATGTATTCAAGCCAGTATTTAATGTATTCGAGCTACATATTATGTATCAGAGCTAGTTTTTAATGTATCCGAGCTTCAATTATTGTATCCAGTTTTTTTAATTTTTAAGGAATTAATGTAATTAGAAACTTATTAGGGATAGATTATAATTTCATATTAAAACTATGGGATTTATGTAATTTGCACATTATTATATTACATTTCATAAATCTACCATCAGTAATGACTAATATAATAATTTAATTACTAGTCATAACAAAGTCATAATAATTTATACCTTAGTTGCAAATAAAAAATTAAATTACTACGAATTTGTTATGACTAATAATTAAACTAATTATATTAGTAATTTTCAAATTTTAGATGTATTGAATGTAATATATAGTCTTAAATATAGGTGATATTCCCTTGATATATCATTTATATACAGGATATTTGGTCAATTCATTCTGTGCATTCTTTTTTAAATTTAGTTTATATTTGTTATGTGTTAGAATTCTAATGTTAGGTATTGAAAACTATAAAGTTCCGTTAGGGCTAGTAATATTCACTCTTAAATAATTTAATATAAATTATTACGAATCTTTTGTTGGTTTGGTGATTGTGGTATTCGGGTCAATTTTGTATATACTCTGACTAATTTAATATTTGTCACTTTTTATCACCAGTAGCCAATATGTATAAACAAATGAAAAGAAATCACCTAATGTTTTTTTTTATCTTAGCTGAAATTACCACAAGGTTTTGAGAGAGGGTCTATTTGGATAGACTTATAACTTATGATTTATAAGACAAAAGTCAAGTCATAAGTTAAAACTTTTAATTTATGATTTTTTGCTTAAAAACCAAGTGTTTGAAAGTACCTATTTTATTTTTATTTTTATTTTTATTTTTATTTACTCTTACTTAAAAAAACAAACTGCTTAAAAGTATCTGAACAAGCCAATTCAAACAATACTTTTTATTTGCAACTTTTTTGTATGTAACAACTAACTCGTCTTAATGGAAAATTGGACCGACAATCCAATAAAAAGTTTTAGCTATAACTCATGTTATTACGTAGATAATATAATTAATAGCGTCAACTATATTGGAAGATTAGTATACTTTGATTAGTGGGGATTCATAAAGTTATATTAAAATTATTTTTGTATGAGTTTCATGAAATCTGTTATTAATACTTACGTTAGGGTAACTTGCTAAATTACATCCCCTTAATTGGGGATATAATACTTTTATGAATCCTACATATGAACGCAAGTTGTTTCGCACATTTTCTTTAAAATAGTTTTAAAAAGCAATACTTTGATTAGTATGAATATCAAAGTTCATATATTATTGATCTATTCTTTTCTATTTTGACGATATGATATCAAGAAAAAGGTTATTAATTTTAATGCACTTGAAATTTTCCTACATAATCATGGACGACAAGCTTCTAGTCGAAATAAATAGATGAATTATTTTTGTATAGTAGTAATTATTAATATTAGTTTTTATCATTATTATGTTTTTAGATCAAAATAATTTAGCACATTTTTTATCATCTTTTTAAAAAAAAAATAATTAAAGATTTTAAAAAGCAGATAATATATTTTGGTAAATGTCATTGCATTTCCTTTTTTCCAATATGTTGGTCCCCTGAAGTATCCTTAATTAAAGATTGACCCCACTTATCTGAAGAAAAAGCACATATTCCCCCTTCTGGTATTCGTAATTTTAACTTTTACCATTTGGAATAACATTTTTTTTATATAAAAACAAAGCATTTAAAAGTTATGTTGATGTGATGTGTAGTGCCTAAAACTCATCTCTATAATTATCTCTTTTTTTTCCTCCTCTTTTTTAAAGGGAGGACACATGTTTTTTTTATCGTAGTATTTGTGCCTGCTTGTGTACATATTTATCAGTTCGGTGAGGTATTTATTTTCTCTCATCAATACAAATACAAGTTATTTCGTCAAACAAGAAGAAATTACAAATTATTTTTGTGAAATTTGAATTTGAAATCACATCATTCACGACTCACTTCATTAATCGATTGATCTTGAGTGATATTTTTATCTCGATTAGAACATGAAAATGATACCTCAGGATTTTCAACCTACTTTAGTGATCACGGTCATATTCTTTTTCTAATATATTGATATTGGCTTTATACCAAAGAGCCTTCTTCATGTCTAGCATTATTAATAAGTTCTCTTCTTTTTGCACATAGTTTTTTTAAAAAAAATTTATAGATAAATCATGTCATAAAATCTGATGGAGATATGATATTTGATTCAATTCTAACTGTTGTGTTGATGATTTTGTATTTTCAGTGTAGTCAGTCCCCATTTAATTTCCTTTTATTGAATTTCTGTTTTAAATATATCCCCTGGTAATAATATTAAATATAGAGTACTGATGTGTACCTAACAAAAAAGATTGGGAAAGTTATTGCAAAGTTTCTATTTCCTAATAAGGACATGGATTCTACTAGTTTTCCAAAAGGTCCTTTAAATATGATTTTTTTTAAAAATAAATAAATTATTTTCTTATGTAAAGGTTCTTCTCTGCTTGAAGTAACTATATAAACATTGACATAATGGTAAATTCGAATCTATATTTATTTTAGTGTCCCACATCAATGTGGAATCTAGCAAAAATATGATTCGTTAAATGATTTTGAACAATACTATCTTCTGAGTTGATTCAAAATATCCATTTTATTTACATAAAATTATACGATATAAATTCTCTAGAAATTAAAATCATGACCAGGCATAATTTCAAAGATATTATGGTACAAAAATATAAGCTTATGCCAAGTAAAGAAATTACTTTTTATGAGATATAAATGAAAGACCAATACAAAATAGAAACAAAAGAGCACATGACTCTTTTATTTATTATAATGTATCAAAGTTAGACACACATTTCAATTCATTGTTTATCTGATGTCGATCGCCCCCATCTTCTTTGTTTGTCACAAAAATATCGAAAACCACAAAATCAACCAAGTGAGGGAGTAGTGCGATGATTGAAGTTTATTCATTTTTTATTGGATACTTCACATTCGAGTTATAAAAATAGAAAACTTTAATTGCATCTGCGCACCGCAAATTTAGATTAATCAAACCAATTAGAAATTTGAATGGCAATGCACCACACCCCACATGTATACACACAAGTGATGTCTAATTTATGCATAGTGTAGCTCCTTTCTTGTGACAGCCATTATTCCTTATATATATGTATATAAATCATCACACAAAAAAGTACTTCACATATTGTTTGGTTCATATATTATTAAACACCTCCACCTTCTTCTTCTGACATTTTCATTTATTAAATTTCTACCCCCACCCCCACACACAAATAATATACATCCTTTTTTCATATAATAAATATACATCCTTATATGTAACAAAGTCTGACAAGTTCATTTAACATGATGCATGAGTACACATTGTCCCAATTATTTTCTTAATTATTTTCTCTCTTTTTGCTAATTTCTAAGTAAATCAGAAAAAAAAATTAATTCATAAAAGAAAATGAAGTTTTATCTGTTTTTACATGTAAGGAATGTAATTATTTTGGATGAAATTGATAATAATCACTTCTTGTTATTTAAGTATTAACCAATGTTTTAAAATTATTCAAATTTAGTTGCTTTTAATGATGGAGTTTGAAACGTTACATGTATGATTTCAGAATAGTAAATATTAGCAAATGATCCGAAAATATATGATCGGTATATTTTTTTTCCTATTTCCTTATAACCGTGGAATTCTGATCATCTTGCACATATCTCGATTAATTTCATGAATCATGATATATCTTCCACCTCTCATTATCAAAATGTATAAGGTAATATTAAACTAAAACAGATAGGAAGAAATCATCGAAGTATTTTTAGTTTCTGCTGAAATTTTAAATTTTGAGACTTCATTGTTAACCTAATAATGCTTTTCTTTTTTCATGACAAAAAGATCTTAGCCAAAATTACTAGGAAAGTAAGGGGGAGAAGATGAATAAGAGAAAATAAATTGGAAGATGTGATCACATATCACACCTACAAGTAAAGCAAAAGCAAAGTCATGCCTATAAGTTGTCATATTTAATTTAGGTAATGGTTTTCATTTAATTAAGTTGTCCATTAACCAATGGACACCTTTCATCAATACCAATTAATTAATTATGTCATTCTTGTTTCACCACTTCCATTCCTTCCAAAATAATATATTATGATGGATATTACACCAAAGATTTATTTAGTAGGTCTCTCATCTTTGTCAAAGGTAACAAGTTATAGCCATCAAAATATGGTATATATGAACTACTTTTAAATTTATATTTTCGTCAAATATGAAACAACAATACAAACTTAAATAGATGGGTAATTAAGTAGAGGCTGATCGGAATAGTTAATAACTATGATAAATTGTGAATATTCACTAATAAAGAGATCAATAACCGAAGAACCAAAAACACTATTAATACCCCTAGCCCAAAATTTAGGAGAACAAGGTTGAAAAGGAGTAGACATTGAAAAGATAAAATTATGAAAATTAGGAAGGAAAAATTTATAGAAGGTGGAGGATTGATTGAGATGTGTATTTAGGTTTTGAGGGGAAAAATAACATAAATAGTGGGTAGGTTGTGGGGAATGGTGGAATTGGCAAGAAAATATAGCAAATGTAATTATTTTTTTTGAAAAAAGAAGAAGAGAAAAACCCTAGAGAATATGAAAAAGGAATTTGGAAGTGTATGTTTAAGTCAAGAAAATAATGGATGGGTAATGGTTGGATTAGGATTAACGTATTATAAATCACTCTTTCATTGATCCGTTCATTTTTACTTGTCCAATATTGATGTGGTACATTTTTAAGTAACTTTCCTCTATTTCGAAAAGAATAATCTATTTTCATTTTTAGTCTGTTTAATAAAATGTGACCCTTTTCTTTTTTTTTGCGATACTTTAATTTCATTTTTCCAAATAATATGTTTAAATTCACAAGATTAGGTATTTTCATATATTTGATATAACCTTAAGTTCAAATTACAAGATTAAAAAAATTTCTTTATTTTTTTAAAATTTGTGCCTAGTCAAACTAGGTATGTTTTTTTTTTCTTCAAACAGAGAAAGTCTTAAATAGTAAATATTTATTTTTAATATTGTGAACGAGTAAAACTGGATGGAGAAAGTAATAAATAAAAAAGTGTTGTGTCTACAACTCATGAAAAGAGCCTGGTTTCATGACAGTACTCTTGGAGATGATGATTTTTCAATTCTCAAAGATATATATGGAGAATAGAAAAAAATAAAAAATAGTCTGGAAAGTGATAATTAGAAAAATCAGTCAAATCTTTTTTTTTTTGTCAAATGTACACTTCGAAAATGCATGATTCAGTCCCCAGTAAAATTAATTATGGTTTGTACTATGTAGTTGTTTTTTAAACAAAAAAATTACGTGTTGTATTCTATATTAGTTATTATTTTTACTTTTCGAGAGAGGTAAATTATATGAATTTTGATTAATATTTTAATATATTTTTTATTAAATTCTTAAGAGAAGAAATATAATTATAGTATATTTTTGTATATTTTAAAATATTAAAATTATAATTTTAAAATATTAAATTAATTAAATTTAATTTAACTTTTAAGGTTAGCTAGTGAAATTGACTTTCGACAGAGAAGCAAAACATGACGACTAATATGAAACAAAGGTAGTAATTGTTTAAAGAACCTGATATTTTTTCTTAGCATAATATATAAACATGTTAGTTGTCCTCATACTTTTTAACTTTTATACAGTTGAACAAATAGACACACATTCTACGTAACATAATATAAAGTTTGAGTGTATCACGCATGAATTGTCATGTAAGACGTGTGTGTTTACTTGTTCAACTTCATACAAATTTAAATATCAATTTTTGTACATAAAAAAATAAAATATATAAATATCAATCAATTTAGGCAAAATAAGTATCATAATGAACAGAAAACGAAAGAGAAATTTGGGGTTCAGTCCAGTGGATGAAAAAAATATTTTATGTCATCTCAACAATTCAACTTATCCGTAATAAGAGCTTTCGAGATCAAGTCTTAAAATAATAATAAAAAATTCGTATCACAAATCTGAATTAGTCATGATTCTAAATCAGATAACGGACTTGGGGTCAAAAAGAAAAAAAAAAATCCCATCACAAATCTACTTAATGCAAAATAAATAGGAACTCAGTATGTGGTGTATATGTATGATATTAAAAAGTAGTTGAAATAGTAATATTTAGCTTTAATTTGTGATGGCTTCAACATATTTACAGTCAATTTCATAATCACAAGGTTTTGCTTTATTAATTACAAAAAAAAAAAAAAAAAAAAAAAAAAATCAATTAGAAAACAACAGAGGTCTCTAAGGGCCTCTAGAAGAAGAAAAAAAAAACTCGTCTAATATTTTGGAATTTGTAAGTTTCTTGACTCTTCACGAGATTCATTATTTACTAGATTTTTCTCATTTAGCTTTTTTGTTTTTGATTTATCATCTTCTTAGATGTAGCTATCATAATGATGTAGTGCAGTAGATGATACTACTCCTTCCTTAATCAGAAATTTGGATCATGGATATGAAAAAATTCTTGATAGGAAGCGTTTGATCTCGAATGGGATCTATGCGATGCAAATTTGAAATAATTGGGATCCAATATGATTACGGATTCAATAAAATCTAATAACTATGATTCAATTCAATATTGTCTCACAACTCAAAATGCTCCGAATCTAAAATGTATAAACTTCAAATTATGAATCATCCTGTGCTTTAGAATGAGCAGTTTAATCCTGCATTCTCTATTTAAAGTCGAGATAATTATCTAATAGCAATAGTTTCTAAATTTCACTATGTACCATTAATACAACAATTAAAAAAATCGTTCAATATCAGTAATACGAAACATATTTAAAAATTTTTGTTACGTTCGATAATTATTTAAACTATCGCTATTTTTTATAATTAGGCATCAAACTATGCTATTTCATGATTTTCCCCCCTTAAAACAACATGGTAATTACACAAATGATTTATAGTTATATATAGACCATCTTAAGTTAAAAATGAAATTATATGGTCCCCTCTTCTAATTTTATTTTATTTTTGCAGAAACATCATTCTCCAATTTATCCTCGTGAATTTAGTCTATGATAAGGTGGTTGTAGTTTTCTATTTTAATTTTTTGTTTTTTATTTCTTTATTTTTTTATTTTTTGTGAGATGGACGGAGAGTCATCAATATTACAAAATTAGGACCATTACTTTGAACCGCTATAAGTGGCTAATACGCGACATTTTTTTTTGTTGAACAAATTGATTTTGAAGTGACATAAAGACATATTATATAATTACTTAAAAATTCATCGAAAAATATATTTCCGATTTTCTCCTTCTTCGATTTGCATCAAATTAAATATCCAAAACTCCCCGCAGATGGCCAGTAGCCCAAAGATGTTGCGTACATGCAATTATTTTATATTGAAAACATATACACAAAAATTAGAAATAAATGATCATGGATATATCCACCCATAAAAAGAGAGAGGCTAATTTTATGAAAGAATATAAGCAAACAAAGAATGGTAATAGGTTGGTTTAGGCACTTATATTGCGTGAACAATTGTTTACCATTAACTAAGTGTTTATTCTTTATTTTTTAAATCGTGATATCTGACTAATTTACACACATTTTAACTAATTTAACGAAATAATTGCTACCTCTCACCAATAACAAATATCAAATAACTCTGTCAACTAAGACTAGAACATATAAGGCAAAATCACTTAGTATTCGCAATAATCCATTTTATTACCCCCTAAGCTATGTCCTTGGTGCCTAACTAAGTATTAATATTAGGCCAATAATTTCAGTAATTATCTCTAAAGTCAATCAATTCGGCCTGCATGCATTTCTGACTTGACTTGGATTATTACGTTGTGCTATTTAATTTATTAGTCAATTAATCAAATAAAGCTTGCTATTCATTATCTCAGCCCTAGTTAGATGCTAGGTTTTTGGTCCTACAAAATAAACATGTATACAAGTAGATATAGGTTTGGGGGGGGGGGGGGGGGGGAATCCATAAATGGTTT
>NW_006239198.1:411891-421628 GCF_000226075.1 Solanum tuberosum | reverse complement strand
TCTATATGGTCTTCAATATATATTAGTTGAATATATTTATTTTTTTAAATATAGTTGTGCTTAATTTACATTTCATTTCCTACTACACACCTATTAAACTTAAAATATCTAAATATATCTGAAAATAAACATAAATACTCAGCTGCATAAAAGATGATCACAAAAGGCTTTAATTACATATCATGGTTTGGTTCTTATCATTTTTCTTTCACGATACTAAAGTAGTAAATTATCCATCGAGTAAAAACATTATGTTACTTTCTTTGAATTTTATCGAAAATAATGATGTTCAGGTCAGCAAATATGTACTTAAACCATAAACATTGCACAACAACCATGTAATGAGATTTAATCAAATACTAGCAACACGTTATTTAACATCAATTACACCATTACGTGGCCAAGTAATTACAACTAATAAATACAAATAATGATTATTTTTTTAAAAGAAGAGAACAAAACCAATAAACTTAAGAAAAAGAAAGAAAAATTGAATAAGAAAGGTTTGTGTCATAAGAAAGAGACATAGCAAAAGAAACAAATTATACAAGAGTTGGATAGGTGGAAAGGCATATAATTGTGCACATATAGACTCTATGATCACCCAAATGGTATGCTCGTGCATGAATGAGTTAGAGATAGTTGTCATAGTAAAATGAGATGATGATTAGAGGCGAAATCAGAAATTAAAATTTATGAATTTTGAATATAAAAAAATTAAGTCGAAATTATTGGATAGTCTGACCCCGTACCTAATATTGTAGCTCCGCTATGACAACGATGATAAGTATAAATTTGATTTAAAATTTTGCCGTGCAATGTTGTAATGCTATGAAAAGATAGGCAACAAGAAGAAAAGGAGAAGACTAAGTACTAAAATCTAATAAAAGGAATCGTGGGACCAAAAACAAAGACAAATTTGTGTGATGCCATTATATGCACTTTCTTTCACATTTTCCTTACTCTTTTTCCCCCCTCTTTTTCTTTATCATTAATTAAAGTTAAAATAGCCATCTTGGTTTTGGGGAAGATTAATCAAAATCCTTGTCATCTTTCTTCTTTTACCAAACACAAATAAGATTTACCATCTCTTTATTAGGTAGAAAAAGTCACATACATGTCTTGTGAGAGCTATAAGCATTAAGAAAATTCAAAATATAAAGAGTAAATATATCATGAAGTGAAGACAAAAACATATATTCCGATACGATAGATAGATCTAGAGAACTGAATTGCCTTACGATTTCAATCCAATAAGAAAAACTTCTCCTTTATAGAATAGTAGTACGAAACCTAACTCAAGCTAGAGCCATAAGTATTGACAAAAGATTCATACATAAGTGGTGGCTTCTTTTAGCTTGCAATGCCGGCTGTTTGCCTTTTTAATTAAACGTAGAAGTAGATGTACTTTTATTTTGACGATAACTTAAAATGGATCATAGCCATAAATTTTTATCAAAAGGAGCTACAAGGTATACAATTCTAATGCACCTAGATGGTTTTGAATTATAATTAGTCAGCCAATTCAACTAACACACGACACATATATGTCGTAAAAATAAAATAATTCAACTTCTAAAAAATATTCAAAAGAATAACATAAATACATACGCCATCACCATCTCCCGACCACACTTGTAAGTGGAATTACACTAGTCATGTTATTATCGTTAATGCAAGTGAGTTTTGCATTACGAGAACATCAAAATAATTGTTTATCTCATTTCATTTTCTTCCACCTCAATATGTTTGTTTGATGGATGGATGAGGGTCTGACAATTCATGAGAGTCGTGTAAGTTAGGGATTTTCCTTAATGAATAAATAGTGTATAATGTATTTACTCTTTAATTGTTGTTTTCATCAATGGTGTTTGGCTCAATTGATGGAAAGGACAACTCCAAGAGAAAGAATGGGCTGGCATTATGCCTTCACGAATGAAAGCACATAAGATGGACATATTTATAAATGACTTTTTATGGTTGACAGAAAAAGATGCTATCATTTTTTAATATTTTTTTATGTCAATATGGGAGAAATTTAATTTAATTAGGATGTATGGTGGAATAGAGGGACTACTTTTTTCTTTTGGCTCAACCATAAAAATAAAAAAAAATTCAAATAGTTACCAACCTAATTGTTAGGTAAATTTCAGTTAATCAGGTTTACCACATGACTATGTTAAATTAGGCTTGTTAATTACAGAGTCAAGATTCCATAATGCAAAATAAAAGGGAGAAAAGTTATATTCATAGCATAGCCCCATCTTTTTCTGATTCCTTGTAAATTAAATCTATAAATAATAATAATAATTAAAAAGGTTCAGGTTTCTTGAAGTTTCTATTTTTCTCACCTGCTCATAGGCTAAATTATAGGAAAAAGAAAATAATAGGTGAGTGAATTTGACAGATTCATTTGAAGATTTTATTTTTTTGGTATAACATTAACTTTGAGAGAAGAAGAAGCTAACTCAGCCAACAAACATAGCAATTAGGTTGGAAGTACTCTTATTTGTAAGAAAAGGAATGTGATGAATACTAGCTGTTTGAATCTTCAAAATCAAGTAAAATTCAACATATCTTATTATTATTATTATTTTTTAAAAATAAAAAACTTTTTTTTTTGTTTCCCACCTAGTGTTCGATACCCACATTGAAATCCGACTAAAATTGAATTCACACCCGAAAGTCTCACTAGGGGTAAAAGCGCTCTCTAACAAAGACGTGTATTCAAAGGGACTCAAACCCAATACATTTGATTAAGGATGAAGAAGTACTTACCACTACACTACAAACCTGATTGATAAAAAAAAAACTACTTTGATGTGTGTGTACACATCTCATCCATCCGATTCCACTTCAAAAAAAAGAAAAATAAAACTTTGGAACAAGCTCAAACAGCAATATCTAATTTCAAGAATCATAATTTTTTCAGGACCCACTAAGCAAATAAATCAATAAAAAAAAAAGAGAAGAAAACTATTTCACAATGAAGGTGACCTAGGCTTTAACAACTAGATGGGCATCTTGTATTAGGCAACCACAACAAAATATAATTATTAGAACAAGAAACCAATCTCCTTTCTCTATGTATACAGGGACAGGTTTGTCTCACACTTTAAATAGTGCTCCATTTACCAAGAATTGTAGACTATATAATATAAAATAATACTAATACAATTTCAACCCTTCCATTACCTTTTTTTAAAAATAATTAATCTCTTAATATAATTGGAAAAAAGAAAAAAAAAAGTTATATGAGGGATAGGTGGGCAGCATGGGCCATATAGAAACAATTCCAGCGGCAGCGGTAACGGCAGAGACCTTCTGCACGCCCAACAACAATATCAACCCCAACTCCAAGACTATCCCCACATCTACCTTATTGATGATTCTCCTTCTCTTTCTCTATACTCAATAAATATATATATACATATATACAAAAACTTTACGTATATGTGGGGTGTGTGGATAATACCAATATAAACAAGTGATGAAAAATTCAATGAATAATAAATAAGAGTTGATAAGAAACACAAGAGTTGAGAAAGAGCCAAACCAAAGCTAAAGCCACGGCAAAAGAAGAAGAACAAAGCAAAGGAAAGAAAACCAAGAACCAGAATAAGACGGGCTACCCCTCTCTTTCTTTCTTGGACTGATTCTATATTTATATCTTCTCTCTCTTATATGCTTTCAAAAGCATTTTTTAGCAAACCAAAGAAGCAAGCATAAGGAAGAAACAAAAAAAAGAAAAGTGAAGGGAGCACAGGCAGAAAATTGTGTGTTGTTCTTGGAAATGGCTTAAAAAGATTCATTTCACTCTTTAACCTCACTCACTCTCTCTCTTTGAAAAAGTTTCTTTCTTTATCTTGTCCTCATTCTTTACATTTCTTTGGTATTTTCTTGAAGGGTGTAACTGAAGAGTCTGCCTTGGTTTAGGGCATCTTCTTCTCTATTCATGCTGTTTATGTGTTAGCCTTTAATCAGAGAGAACCCCACCCACCCACCAATCACACATCTCTTCATTACCATCTTCCAACTTAGAATCCATTTTCTCTAATATATATATACATCTATCAATCTACCTTTCCTTTCTCAATTCTGATCATAGAAATGGCTGTTCAAGCACAATACCCATCAAATGTTCTCTTTCTAAACAGGTCTGCATTCAACACCCTTCCTATTTTTTTTTTGTTTCTCTTATCTCATTCTTTTTCTTGTCTAAGTAACTTTAATTGGATTTTCCTTGATTCTTGGTTGCAGAAATGTACAAGAAGGAAAACCCCCACTTGGTAATGATTATTCATTGCAATCTCAACCTGGTGGTGGTGGCGGAGGAGGATCTTTTCTTGATCAAACACAAATGTTATTCAATCCAGGAGGTAGGGGAAAAAAACTTCATAGTTACATAACAACAAATACGATTCAAATTCAATCCCAAATTCAAAAAACTCGAAGTTTTATTAGTTTTTCTTCTTCATCTTTTATTATCAATCCTGAATTGAACATACAAATTACAATCTCATGAATACGTATGAAGAAAAGGAATCTAAAATTGTTTTTTTTTTTTTGCGATTATAGCTGGGGTAAATTCAAGGAAGAGAGGAAGAGAACTTACAAGTACAACGGCAGCAATGAATCCATTGATGTCAATGCAATCTCAGCCTCAACCGCAACTCATCGACCTCACTCAACTTCACACATCGCCTCCTTCGCAGCAACAGCCACCCAACCTTGTCTCCACCGGACTCCGTTTAGCTTTCGGAGACCAACATCAACACCAACACCAACAACAACATCAATTACAACAACAACAACAACAACATCATCACCATCACTCTCTTTCTCCTCAATCATCAGCTTTCTATTCAATATTAACAGAAGACTTAGCTACTCATATCAAACAACAACGCGATGAAATTGATCATCTCCTCCTAATTCAGGTACTATTTTTGTTCAAAATTTTACCATTTGTTTAAGTTACAAACTAATTCAAATTGACATGTATCAATTCTCAATATCGATTTCGCTGCAATCATATCAAAATGTCATACTATAGAAAATCCTCTCTCATCTCTTTGATCGGAGTCGGAATCAGCAATGTGAGCTCACATAGATAGATTTTTTTTCCCGCAAAATTTACTATGCTTTTTGAATTTGTTCACCGAGAATGAAATTTTCTGATTTTCGATATTCAATAGGGAGAGCAATTGAGGCGTACATTAGCAGAGAAAAGGCAAAGTCACTACCGTGCACTGATCGGAGCAGCAGAGGAATCAATGGCACGAAGGCTAAGAGAAAAAGAAGCAGAGATGGAGAAAGCAGCTCGGCGAAACGCTGAACTAGAGGCGCGTGCAGCGCAATTTAGCGCAGAGGCACAGGCTTGGCAAGCTAGAGCAAGAGCACAGGAAGTAACGGCAGCAACACTTCAAGCTCAGCTGCAACACGCGATGATCAACGGCGGAGGTTGTAATGAGATAAACGACGGTAACGGCGGCGAACCGGAGGATGCTGAATCAGCGTACATTGACCCGGACCGAGTTGTTGAGTCTACCGGCGGTCCGAGTTGCAAAGCGTGTAGAAAACGAGTCGCCTCAGTAGTAGTACTGCCGTGTCGCCATTTGTGTATCTGTACAGAATGTGATGCTGTTGCTCAAGCTTGCCCGTTGTGTTTCGCCATTAGAAGCTCAAGTGTTGAGGTCTTTCTCTGTTAGAAAAAGCCCAAATCAAGGCCCACTTTGTCTTTTGGCCCAAACCCAAGCCCAAGTCCTGCACTTAGAACTTTTCAAATTAATGTTCTAATGGTAAAACAAAAAAGGAGTTTAATTTTGAAAAAGAAAAAACAGTAAACATAAATGAAGAAAACATGAAACAAAAATAATATTTCATTTAATAACTATATTCCTTTTTTCAGATTTTTTTTTCTCTTGGGGTTTATTTTTTTATTTTTTGCAACAAATCGAGGATCAAAAATCTTCGTAGTTTTTTTTTTTTTTAAAACACAGTTTGAAATTTAATTCATTTGTATATTCGTTTTATTCTTTTATTTACCGTCCATTGACATCATAAATCAATTTTCATCATTTTTTTTCCTTCGATGAAAAATTACTGTTATAAATTATTCATGAAAAAAAACCCCAGTTGATAATAAGTTTTTTACCATACAAGGGATGAAGGGATAGTATTTCTTACTTTAAAAAACATTTGGTATTATTTTCATTTTGTGCAATACATAAGTATGTCATTTAACTGATATTTATATATATTAATTTTAGGGGTAACTATCATAAAGTTAAATTATTAGACACATGTGTCCTACATGACAAATCGTATGAGATGCATGTATTCTACCTGACAAATCGCGTAAGATGCATTTATCAGCACATACATGTCCTACCTGGTAAATCACGTGAGATTTGTCATGTATGACGTATGTATCTATTTGTTTAAATTTATGATATTTAAGTGTTGAATTATTAGTGCACACCAAAGTCGGAGGATATAGATAGATATCAGTTGAAACCAAGTTAAATGACATGTTCATGTATTATGCCTAGACCTTTTAATTTATGTGAAATGCCAAAAAAATATATTATATTATTCTACGAAAGTTTAATGTGCCAAAAAAATGATAATAATAATGAGGGCATAATTAGGAGATTTTTCTTTTTGGGTAAGGTCGAATTTTAAAAATTTAAGTGGACTGTTCCTTTTTATGTTTAACCTAATGTTATAATATTATGCAAATGATTCAGTAGATTACGATAGAGTAATCTCCCTTTTTAATTAGGGATATGATTACGATAGAGTAGATTCATTCATTTCTGAGATGTCGAGTTCGATTTTCGAGAATGAACGATTCTATAGTAATGAATATTTCTCCATTAATAGGTCATATGTAACACAAGTTTAAATTAATCTAATCGATTGGTGAATTTTAAATTAAATTCCTTTGCCTTAATAAGTAGTAGTATCAGGTTTGGATCTTGAGAATATGATAAATCGCTTGAAAATATTATCCTTTATATTCCCTCTTTTCCTAATTACTTGTCAACTTTGAACTGACACACCTATTAAGAAAATAATTAATGACATAGTGAGTTTATCATTTTACCCCTATTAATTATGAAGTGGATGAAAAGTTCTACATTTTTCAAAGTAATTAATCATTTAATTGAGGATATAATAGGTAAACAAAATTGTCCTTTCTTGATTTGTCAAAATGGACAAGTAATTAGGGACAACTATAAAAGGAAAATTGGATAAGTAATTAGGGATAGAGGGAGTATAAATTATATGTGACACAAGTCTAAATTAATCTGAACTAAATTTCGAATAGCGAATGGTTAAAAAGAAAGAGAGATACTAACTTTATTCAACAAGTTGCAAGCATAATTAACATGCATGATGAGATAACTATGCATGGTACTTAATAAGATCATTAATTTATGTTATTATTACCTCTAATTATAGTGTTCTAAGAATGGTCAAAAAGTCTAAAAGCAAGTGTTCCACATGACAGGGCCTAATTAAGTATTAAAAGTTTGGCTTAATGTGTTTTTTTTACCTAATTAAGAAAGTATTTAGGACCATGTTATTACAATAAACTTCTACAAGGAGCTGGACTAGTTAAGAGTTTGGCTTATTTAGCAAAAAATTACCTAATTGTGTTTAAACATTAACTAATGTCCTTCTTGAACTTGAAGACAGAGACACTATTTTCCATTATTTTGGTATCTAATTAGGCCGTTATAAGCATGTTCCGATGGGAAGTCAAAAGTCATAAATTAAATAATTATTTGTTTGGATCGATTTATTTTAAGTTTTTTTAAAAACATATTTTTATAATGTTTGGGTAAAAGAAAACCATAAAAGTCAACTCATAAGATTAATGTGTATCCACACTTTTTTTTTAAAAAAAAATCCTTTTTTTCTAAGAACAATGGATACGTATATAGTACAAAAAAATTAAGTAAAAGAGAGCATCAATTTAAGAAAAGTTGATGAAATTTAAAGTAATGCAAGGATGATATTTGACCAATTGTTGGAGTCCCTTTATTATAAGTTTTGAGTTTGTATTGAATATCTTTTTAGTAAGATAATTGCGTGAATAAGATTTTTCTGTAAATTCTATTCACATATTTTGTTACAGTCTCAAAACTCAAGTTTATGACATGTATTGTCCTCTTCTGTTATTATTGGCTTGAAATCACATATTTATTTTCTCTTTTATTTTAATATAAAATTTATGTATGTATATCCTTCTCATGTCAGCTTAAAATTTTGTTGATCCCTCTCTTAATCGGTCATTCTTTATATCACTTAATTATGATTAGATCAAATGAACTTTCTAACTTGATGCAATATAAATATCGAATACATAAATTTCTATCGATTACTATAATTATCTAGGAAACGTTTCTCTTCACAACTACTTGAGGTAGTTAAATATAGCACAAAACCAAATGCCAGGATATTTAAACAATTCTTGTAAAAAAAAAAAAGGCATTTTTTTATACAAAGATACAATATGACATTATAAAAGACATGAATTAGTTATAAAAAAAATCGTTGCTAATTTATCGCTACATAACTCATGATATATTTATCTATCATAATTTTTTATTATTTGTTGCTAATTTATCGTTAAATATGATTAGCCATGAATTATTTTGTATAGAGATAGCTAAAAGTTGTTCATCCCTATTTCCTTTTTTTTTTTGGGTTTTGTGTATTCTATATTTGAGTTTAGCTGAAACAATAAACATATATATATATATATATATGTGTGTTAAATGAATATAAAAATTGAATTCATCGAGCTTAAATTCTTAATTCGTGAATACGCTTATAAGTTATAATGTGTTAGCTCCTAACTTTGTCTTAATTATTTGAACCATTAAAAGTCTTGCCTAATAATATACACTTCCCTTTGAAAATACAACAAGAGGATTAACAAAAATATTCTGTAATTTTAATCATTTTAATTTCTAAATTTCTCTTTACACGGATCTTTAAAAAACATTACTTTTTTTTGTATAATTAGTGCATAAAAATTCAATTGTTATTTATTGATAGATGGTGAAATAAATTAAAAGACAATATTGAATGTAAAAATATAACTCTTAATGTTTTCTCTTCTGGTTTACTCATGTATATAGATGGTTCTTATATTATACTATAATATTAAAATTCTACATTATAATTATAAAAATATATCAAACGAATTTATTATTAACATTTGAATACTATATCCTAATTCTGAAAACTCTGTCACAAGGCAGGGCAAAGAAATAAAATAATAATAGGAAAATATATTTCATTTGGTCCCCCTTTTTAGGTCTAGAAATCTCCAAGATTTAATAATAAAACACATAATTGAACTATTGAAGTACTCTTTTTAAATGAAACACTCAAAATGATGTAACTATATATTAAAAAAAAAATGCTGCACAGAAACAATTGTTTGATTTTTCATAAGTAAAAACTAGCAAAATAAATTTTTCAAAAACAAAATCTACATTTCTTGTCTTACTTTAATAAAATCCCTACATTACCATGAAAAGACGTGGTGCAGTAGATGAATTGTTCCTTCCTTAACTAGAGACTACCTTCAAATGAGAATCCTTGGTAGGAAGCGCTACCATCGAATAGGTTGTATCCAATGCGAATCCAAATTAGTCAGACTCCAATATGAAAGAAAAAAATCTTTATGAATCTTAAAAAAAAAAAAAAAAAAA
>NW_006239198.1:399242-411834 GCF_000226075.1 Solanum tuberosum | reverse complement strand
TAAAAAAAAAAAAAAAAAAAACTCTATCAATATTTTGATAGAGGCTCGTAGTGGAATCGATAAAATCCTTTGATTCTTTATCAGAAATTTCGAATCATGCACAATTCTGCAAGTTTAAATAATTCAGATAAGGAATGCTCTCCTTTTGATAATAGGGATAAATTAGTAGTTAGTCGGGATATTAAAATAGGTACTGAACACCAAGTAGAAAACCAAAAAATTTACCAAAGGGGTAAAATCTTCAAGTTACATTTTTATTTCATTCTACTATGTTAAACATTAATTTGTCTGTTTGTTTGTTTTTCTTACTCTATGTTGGATATGTTGTCAATTTTCACAATAAATAATGGCAGCTACACATACAACAATTTTGCTTCTTTATGTACAATTATTTGCTCAATAACTTGTTGTACTAAATTTGAGAACGTCTGGCCAATATAGCCAGAAAGGAAAAATTAAAAATTGTACTAACTCCACTAATAATGAAAAATCAGTCTTTTGCTTGGAATATATGGACCCTGGAAATGATCATGTGCAGTGGGATCTGATAGTTGCTAATACTCACATTTCAATTTATTTGTCTGGTTTTAACTTGACACGTAATTTAAGAACGTAAAAATAACTTTTCAATTTTATTGTCTAAAATAAAGATATATATATATATATATATATCAAAGTATCGTTAATCTTGTGGCTTTAAGCATGTCACGCTAGAAAATGAAACTAAAGAGTCGCAAAAAAAAAGTCATTCTTTTTAAATCGATTTTTAAAAAAAAGACTAGGATAATCATGATACGATATTAAAAACTTGGATTAAATAATTACTAGATTTGATTTTTTTCTAAAATATTATATTATTACCATACTAATTTACATGGTACACTAGTTACTCCCTCCGTTTGATTTTAAATTAATATCGATGTATCAAAATATTTTTTAATATTGTGATTTTAATATATCATGTGAAAAATCATAACTAATGAGTTGCAAAAGAAAAAAAAACATTCTTTTTTAAACGGAGGGAAAAAAAAAAGACAATTTCAAACGGGGGAGTATTATCTTATGATTTGATATAAGCATATACCGCTATTGACGTTATTTTCTTATCCGGTTTTTTATAATGAAATATACATATTCAAATAATATATTCATCAGAACAATACAATATAATAACAATAACATTGAGTTTTAAAAGTCAAAATTGCAATTGAATCAAATTCCCCATATGTTATTTCCATATTACTTGCATTTGGACCATTGACTAGTAGATGAAAAATATGCAGATGCATGCGTTTACTTTGAAAATATATTAAGACTATTTTGTAATGACGTACGTAGTACCCATGATTTAATTATTTTTCACAAAATTGTTACTATCTATAGTCAAATGGAAAAATTAATTAGGCCGATCGATGAAAGTAGATATATCTTACTATCGTCACTTTCCTCCGCAAACTTTTTTGGTTGTTGGATGCACAAAACAACTTGTTCCTCTTTATAATTAATGACTTGGTGACCTTTGATACATTAAATTTGATTGCACGTAATCTTGACTTTCACATTTCACTTATATAATTAGATTTACTAGTGACTTCAAATTAAACCTTAGACCGATCTTGTCTTTCACCTTTCGATTTATTGCACAGAAAAACTAAAAAGAAAAGGAAATTTTCAATGGACACAAGCCCTTGAAACTTGGATGTCGAGAAGCTTGCACTAGGTCCTTCCTTTGGAACTGTCCTTTTTCTTTCCAAAGTGAAATAAAACTAATATATTTGTAGTTATACTATTTTGATTATTTGATGGATTATTTTGAGTTTCTATTAATCTTTGGGTCGATTCAATAAATGAGTTGATCGAGCGAAATTTGGATTAATTTTGTCACACCTATATCATGTAATGGATGTCAAAGCAAGTGTATTTTTTGTTGATAGCTAGCTAGATAATTCATGTACCTTTCACAACCTCTTGTATTCAATTACCATTCAATTTCTTGGGTTATCAATATTATTTTTCTTCCTTTTTTTTCTTCACTTTTTAACTATGCATATAATTATACACTTTTATTTGTGATAAATGATAACAGTATCTAAATTCTTAATTATAGATTTTAAGCTGAACTTTCAAAAATGAAAGAAGCTTATTTACAAGACCTCTCAATCTTACATGTCATTATAAATAACTCAATAATAATATTAACACGTGACTATTATATATTTATATTGAATTGAACTGTGAATATTTGAATGTGAATATTTGAATACAGACAACGAAATACATACAAAGCCTATCTGTGCGCGTATATATTTGATATCTAGTGGGAAATAAAAAAAATTAGGACATGACAAAAGTTCAAAAATGGAAATGGGCGGGCGATAGTAACTATTTTCTCTGTTCATTTTTACTTGTTATTTTTAATGTATTAAAAAAACTATTATTATTTTTTACTATAATTTATATTTAAAATTATTTATTTATTCTATAAATCATTTTTTAAAATTTAAATCTAATTAAACATCAATTAATATAAATATTATAGTAAAAATACTCATATCATTAATTATTATTTCTTTAAAAATATGTAAAATTTAAAATAAACAAGTAAAAATGAACGGTATTGATAATGAGCAGTAACAACATTTAAAAAGACAGATCATCAAATGAAAATATATGTACAACACAATAGTAGGAATTAATAATAAGAATTTCTAAGACATTCATTTAGAAAAACACATGCAAAGGAGAGGGTCATGACTCATCACTATCACTAATAATAATCATAGACATGCATAATTACAGAAGGTTCTTCTATAAATTATTATTATTATTATCAATTAATACGAAAGAAACACCTAAGAATATTGTAGCCTAGTAATTAACAAAGTAGATTGAAAATTATTATATCTCAAAATTAATTTTCAGAATACACAAAAAGAGAAATGAGAAGAATTTTTTTTGGAATATTCAACTTTGAATATAGGCAATGACATTGCCAAAATAGACTACATTTAGCTCTTTTTCTTTTCAATTATTTAGAAGATAAATTTCAATGTTATTTATTGGGCTAAGAAATATAATTTTTTTCATCATTGATCTAGTCATAACGATCGAAACAGATCGTTACAATATATTTATTTTCTTGAATTTCTTTCTCTATCATATAGGGACCATGGATCTAGGCAAGGCTAGAGAAAGGGAAGAATTAATCACACAGATCTATAGGTGCCGGCTATTATTTTCTATGGTAGGAGAGATAGAGACATCGAGACGAATTCAATATTTAAATTTTTTAACTTTCAGACTTCATATATATCTATTACAAGTTGTTGCAATATTTCTAAATTCTTATATATATTAAAAATATTAAATTCAGATGAACTCAATTTTTATTATCGTTTTCGATGGTGCCAATAGAATATGTCATCATTAATTTGAATTTGGTTTGGAAGGCACCTCTTATTTTTTTGACAACTGCATGATCTATACTTTAATGCAATGACATTATCATATTATATATGGTCCCTTTCGTATCTTGTCATATTTTTTTGATGATAAAAGATGGGGGTCAGATTAGATATCAACTCTATTACTATTAGGATAACTGCCACCTTTTGAAAACCATGTGTTATTTGTTATTTTTTTTCTCCAATCTTATATTCTTGGTCATTTGTGGTTTATCAATCTATTTTTCACTAGATGTTAAATGTTGCCTCTGCCCACCTAATTGTACTCCCTAATATGAAATAATGAAGTAGTGTATAGGTACTTTAATTTATACAATATGGTCAATAATTTAGGCACAACTTTTAGAAGTTTGTGGTGGAATGGTTGTATGACAAAAACAGTTTTTAGTAGTAACAATATATATTTATTAATAAAGAGTACTAAAGTTTTTATCGGTATTAGTTATTGTCATTGAATCTAATATCGCTAGTATAAACTTTAGCGATATTTACAAAGAGTGTTAATTGCCTCTAAAAATATATTTAACGAATAACGGTAATTAAGCTATTGTTGTTGATTAATTACCGCTAACGATCATTTTTTGTGTAGTGTGGTAAGTACTCTTTTATCTTTGATCAGAGATCTTGAGTTCGGGCTATGTTGAGTATGAAATCGCCTTTGTTAGATGGTATTTTACCACCATGTACCCCAAACATGAAACTTTTTAACGTGAATCTGTATTTA
The DNA here is from genome assembly GCF_000226075.1 of Solanum tuberosum. Lineage (NCBI taxonomy): Eukaryota > Viridiplantae > Streptophyta > Magnoliopsida > Solanales > Solanaceae > Solanum > Solanum tuberosum. The sequence continues at coordinate 407,646 of NW_006239198.1, read as the reverse complement.
GTCAGATTTCACTAGCTATAAGTACCTGAATAGCGGATGGGAAACAGAAAAATTAAATTGAGCAAACCCTAGTCTATAAGGTCCTTCAGATTATTTTTTTAAAAAATACTCGTGTGCTACTAATTTATTATGTTGTAAGTAATAATTAAGATTCTATATTATTGCTAAAAGCTAAGTTATTAAATATGAATATCTTCAAATTTGATATCTAGCCGGTTAAGGTCGTGAATTATTGAAGGCTAGTTAATTAGAATGGATGATATTAAAGAAAAAATTAATTTAATTTTAAGTATATTAATTATTAGTAATTTGGTACTTCTCACTATGAAATGTACTCCATTAATATAATTTGATTCTAATTAAAGAGATTATATGGTTGATTCTGGCCAAATTTGAAACATATAGAACAATGGAAATGTGCATCTCCTGTAAATCCAAAAGTATATAATAAGGAGAAATATTATTGGAAGAAAAAAAAAGATTCGAACATGAAGACCACATTTTCCTTTATCATATTTGCAAATTAAAGCCATCAAATATGCAAATTTTGTTGGTAAAAATTCGTAGAATCGGATGTTTATATCAAATTATATTGAGTCGCTATAGTTAAATGATTTAATGAGACATAAATATACGATGATTAAGTAAAAAATGTTTTATATGAATCTATCAATCTGATATAAATATTCGATGTGAATATGCCATATATTTCATTTGTGTGATTTGCATTTTTGACCGATTATACCATCAAAGAAATATCGATGATTAAAGAGTGCAACCACCAATCTTGTAGATGTTATAATTAATCGGATCAGTGATATTCGAATACCAAATAATTATATACCAAAAGAAAATATTGTTGTTGATATGGTTTTTGTAACCTTTTCTATTAAATTTCAAGTAGTTGTTTTCAACCCAACGGTCTCGATGTTTCACAAAGATAGGAATAAGCTCACGCTCCTTAGACTTTATTTATAAGATTATACTGGATATGTCGTTGTATTGATCTCGATCGATCGAGACCAATAAAAAGAATAAAAGAAAAGTTTTTAACTTTCCCAGGCTGGATGACCACTGTTATAGGTCTGCATGCATGAGAGGGACTGAAGGATTCTCTTATCTTAATTTCCCCTCTCTTTTTTTCTATTTGGAATCAGAAGAGATGTCTGAGTTTTGAATAAAAAATATTATTTACATTTTTTCTCTCTATGTGTGTCTTTTTCTTTCTATTTTTTTTAAAAAAATTTAGTCCATCCTTTTTATCCTATGGGAAAATGAGAAGAATTTATAACGTTTATGCCAGAATCCATATAAAATAATGCTACCACATTGTCTCCTTGCAGCTTTAAATTAAACTAGCTAGATTTATTTTTTCTTTTTTTACCTTTCTTAAGGAGTACATGAAAAGTATAATTGAAGGAAGCCTTAACATGATAAAAAAGTTAATTATCTCTGTATGACCTAGAAGTTACGGGTTTAAGCAGTGAAATTCTTTGAAAATATAGACATTGTGGCGGACAGACAGTAAAATGAAATGTAGTGTATCAATCACAAATTTCTAGAATCATGTATCTACACTTGATGGAAATTGTGGCGGACAAACACTGAGATGAAATGTAGTGCGTCTCTCACTACAAGAAAAGTGTGAATTACATGGGGATTTTTCTGGGGATTAGTATGAAAATCCGTAGGAAACTTATTTTTCTGCAAATTTTCATACTAATCCTCAGGAAAATCCTCATATAATTCACACTTTTCTTGTAGCGTCTAATTTCTAGTCATGTATCAACGTGAAATATTTCGTACACTGAATTGTCATTTTTTAAGTAGTACAAAACAAAAGAAGTAATGGTACTTGAATACAGAGAGTAGGTGTTGTTTTTAGTGTAAGCTGTAAAAAAATAAATTGGAATCAATGAAAGAGTACACACATGACATGATTTTGCTTCAATAAGTTTCCCTTTCTTTTTTTTTCACTTTTTTGGTATTATTTCCTTTGATCCTTTTTGATATTTGAGATGCTCTTTATAATTTTATGGTGTGGCTTCTCTTTACAGGACATCACCTTGTTGGCTTGACTGGAACCTTTATACATTATTATGCCTTTGTCATTATCAAGTATAGGCAAATAAACACACCTTATAGCTATATATTATTTTTTTAAAACTTTTTTGGATTTTTATTATGTGTTGTGGAGTCTAATTCAAGATTGGATTAGAAGTGGAATAGCAACAAAAGATCTTTAATGTTTTTTTGGGTCAAATCCAACATGTATGATCTTCTATTCTCACCATTCATTTATTTGCACTTAGTGCGGAATTATAATTTAAAATTTATGAATTCTGATTCTAAATTAATGATACGTATGTGGATTTTTAAGACAAATATAAAATTTAAATTGAAGTTTCTAAATTCGATGGAACACGTAAATTGGAAGTGGAATAGTACCGAAAGATGTTTAATGTTTTTTTTTTTGACAAATCCAACATGTACTATCTTCTTCTCACCATTCATTTATATTTTGTATTTAGAAGCGCGGAATCAGAATTTGAATTTATAAGTTCTGAATTTTAAATTAATAATATGTATATGTATGTTTCAGTGGATTTTTTAGATAAATATAAAATTTTAACCAAAGTTTCTGAATTCGATCGAATAGCCTAGCTCCGCCACTAGTAGTAGTAGTTGCACCTCAACCAATTGCATTATTAAGAATGGGCTCCCAAAGTCATCTCTTAGCTAAGTAGTTAGTACTACGTACCCACCACACTACTCTTCTAACAATACAAACGCAAAATATCGTGTGTCAATGTTTTTCTTTCCTTTCCATACACGTTGCTTTGCCTTGTTGCCTCCTTTGAATTTTATTGACTTAGCTTCTCACTACACGGTTCATCTAAATTCAGTATTTTTAATACGAATCATAAATTTATATATAAAAAATTATTAAACTTGTAAAAAAATTGTAGATCAGACATGTTATTTTAGAAATATAATAAGTTAATTTAATGGTGAAAAACTTGAAATTTAAACTCGTAAAATATAAATTTTGAATCTGTCTCTGTCCACACACGCGACAACCCCTTTGAATAATTTGTGTGCCATTATTATTATTCACGCTTATACCGGTTCCTTTGGAACATTACCTTTAAGTAAACAATCAAATGTTTATATAAAATTATATGTATGACACATTATATGTAAACTTCACTAGAAATCTTTTTCAATCGTTAGAAAAATAATAGGAAATATAATTATTGAAGAAGATCGATTTGAGGGGTGAAAAATCACTTGTTTTTAAGAGATATTGTCTGTATACATATATTGGAGAAAATATAAGCAATTTCCTTCAAGATATATATACAACAAAGCCCTTTATATATATTTACAGATTTTTCTATCTGCTACTTTTAGAGAGTATTTATATTTATAGAACTTAAGAAATGACTTTTCATAATAATCATGTTTATTTATGAACAAATGACTTTTCATAATAGTCATGTTTTCTTTCATTAACAGATGTGATTGTGGAATTTAAGACCTCTATATATTACAAAATATTCAACAAAAATAACATTGTATATTTAAGATTAAAATTATTATTTTTGTTGATAAATAGTAGACATTGTTTTTCCTTTGACTTCTTTCATTTTGAAATCCCTTAAAGAAAAATTATGACTCTGTCATGTTGACTAGGCACGAAAATTAATTGCAAAAATGAAGAATTTTGAAAATTGTTTTCTCAAATAAGTCATAGAAATTTATGAGTATATATCATCAAATTACGAATGAAATCAATGACAAATTTAAAGGTAAATTACTATTAAAAATATTTTTAAAAACTGTCTTCTTTTTTTTTTGTAATTAACTAAAAAAAAAGAGAGTACTACAATATAATTAGGACGGTGAGAATAGTTGAGAAGTTTATGGTACCTGTGAATATCATAGCACTATTTATTTTAGTTATTAGAATGGTAACCACGAGTTGCCGTTGTTGAATATTTAATTTAAAGAAAATTAATTTCTAGAACCAAAAGTAAATTAAATAACAGTAGGGACAATTTAATTTTGGATCTAATAATATGCTTTTGTCCTTAATGGGGGTGGCCTAACTAAACCATTCCATACAATATTATCCCCCCCCCCCCCCATTCTCTTAGTGAACAAAGAGTAGTCTCTTGTGCTTTGAATGAACCTGATGCTGTCAAGGTGGTAGTCAACTTGATGTTCCACTGCCTTGAGGCTTGTTTCAAACCATAAAGAGATTTCAACAATCTATAAGCCTGAGTGTTGGTTGTCTTCCTACCAAAACCTTCAAGCAAAGTCATAGACACCTCCTCATATAAATCACCTTGTAAAAAGGCATTATACACATCTATTTGTTAAATTCTCCATTTATTTGCAGCTTCAATGGAGATAACAGATCTAATAGTTGCCATTTTAACCACATGAGAGAAGGTTTCTTGATAATCAAAGCTCTCCTTTTGATTATATCCTTTAGCTACCAGACTGGCTTTTGAACCTTTCCACACTTCCATCTGCATTGTATTTGATCTTATAAACCCACCTACATCCAATGGCTTTCTTTCCTCTAGGCAAATCCACCAGTTCCCAAGTTTTGTTGTCTTCTAGTGCCTTTATTTCACTCTGCATTGCCTCTATCAATCTACTATCTTTTACAGCTTCAGAATGGCTTGCAGGTTCAATATCAATTGAAAACTTTGAAACAAAACTCTGATATTGGTATGAAAATCTTGTGTAATCTAATACTGAAGCTATGGAGTAAAGGCAACTACTTGGACCAGCTTTTGTGACATAATCTTTGTGCCAAATAGGAGGCTTAAAATCTCTAGTGGACCTTCTTGGTTGTGGTGCAACAATGACATTAGATGGAGCTGGGGAAGTATCATAAGAGGATAGGACTGGTGATCCTAGGGAATGAGTGTTCTTGCTTAAAAATGTTGAAGTCTAAGATAATTAGAAATGTATTTGGTTAATAGTGAGAGGTAGTTGAGATTAATGCTATTGTTCCACAAAGAAAAAGAAAAAAAGGAAAATCGCCACTTAATGTTTATTTAATTTGACAAAAAGGGAGTTGCTCAGATGATAAGCACCCTCACTTCCAACCTTAAGGTTGTGAGTTCGAGTCAAAAGAGCAAAAGGTGGAAACTCCAGTGGGAGGGGTAAAAACAAGTACTTTTTTTTAATCTATTAATTAGGGGTCGGCTAAACTTTAATTTGTTAGGGTGATAATTAAAAATAATTGTTTTCCAAACAAATGACAAACATTCATCTTTTACTTAGAATACTATTTCATAAAGAAGATAACTATCAAGAATGGAAAGTATAATTATTGTAATTATATTTTGCTTATTCTCTGCTATCAAAAGTAATGAATTCAGATAAAAAGGGTGTTGTTAATGCGTCTCAAGCTATGAAAATTACCTACACTTATTATATGTGCTCGCAATAAATATTTTTGTTTTCAAGTTCAAATTTGAGCATAGACAACTAGCTAGATCATTTCAGGTCTGATAAAAATAGAATTTACGCATATCTTACTCGCCTACATACAAAAATGAACAACTAGCTAGGTAGTTGGCAGCCAAACAAATGATCTTGATGATTTTAAGTTCTATGGATTTTTCGAGTGAAAAAAAAGAAGATGATATTTCAATGTCTGAAAACAGGATATACGCATACTTTACTCCTGCCGTCTACGTACTTCTATTTCTGTCTTTTCTCTTCGTTTCCGTCCATTCCATCCATTAATTTTGGGCTAATAAATCGAAGTTTGACTAGAAAGACGTTATTTACAAGTTAGAATAGACAGATAATAATGTATTCAAATTGAAATTGCAAAATAAGCATATAATTTAACGTGTTATTAATAAGGGCATGATGTGACATATGTATCCTCCAAATCAAAGCTCTTTAAATTTAAAACACACAATAATAACGTACAAGATTTTGCAAGAGAATTCAATAATTAGATGGTTTTCAACTGCCTAATTTAATAATTTCATTCTAGAGGGCACTAAACTTGGTCAAAAATCTCAATTAAAAAAGGGAAATTTATAAAAATCTCACTTGTTTAGGAGTTAATTACTTAGATACAAGTTAGTTTGCAATATTACGAATCTTACCAACTTTTGATGCGTCCAGATACGTCTATGTATCTCGGGAAACATGGGGTCAAAACTATGTGTAATTTGTCCTAGTTACATTGTATCAAAGTAGATTCGCATGTATCTATGATACATAACAAATCTTCCTCGCCTCCCTCCCATCTTGTTTGTCACACTCCTACCAGATACATGTATCTAGTATGATTCGCATGTATCTAGGATACATTACAAATATCGCTCGCCTCTCTTTCTATTTTAGTGTATTTTGGTAGCAAAAATACATATATTTTCCTCAATATATGATGAAAAACTTTTATTTATTGGTAAAATATATAATATTTTGAAAATATAGATAATAATAATAGTAATATAGTAGTGGAGTATGTCTAATTATATAGTTTCTCCAAATTAAAAATAAAAAAATATTTTGGGCCAAATAGACTATAGGTCTCATTTTCATGACTCCAGCTTAAAGGGGAGTTACAATTGAGGCTCAAATTGTACTAGGCCCAGCTTCATATCGTGGCCCAACACAGCAATGTTTTGATGAAATTTATTTATTTATTTTGATTTTTTAGTATCAGTGTAGGCTATTCACATTGAAGCTCGACTATATCTTTATTTCGTCCTTTAATCAGGATGTTGATGATTAACTAGATGAGTTAATAACTGTTAAACAAAATTGGTTATTAGTACCCTATCTTCTTGTACTTGTGTGAAACTCTATTTTATTGATGTCTATTATGATTTGTTCTATAACAAATAAATCATTGAAAGGGAAAATATTTTCACGAAAATAAGTGTTTTCTAATAATTACTTATTTTCTTATAATTCATAAGCAAAAACATATATATCATCCTTAAAGTATTTGTTACCCGTTAGACCTATAAGTTGTCGAGACGGAGTCAGGATCATAAGTTTGGGGGTTTAAAATTTTAGGATAGAAGAGAAAAATATTCTAAAGCATGCTTTTTTAAAATAAAAATAAAAAAGAAACTTCTATTGATAGTGAGGTTCGAACGCTCAACTCGAGCATGTAAACTGTAAAGCATTTACACAACTCCTTCAAAATCAACCAGTTTGGTTATGGGGTTCACAAGTTAATATATATATATTATTTATTTAATTTTCTAATACAAATACATGATCTACTGGGCTCATCCGAACCCCCACTTAGCTCCGCCCCTGATTAGTTGCGAGTTGCTACAAAAATAATGTTACCTGTTTCGCTTGACCTACTCTTCTAAATTGATTATTTGTTAATTAATCAAGTGCTAATCAGGTGACTTTTTCGAAATTAGGGATTAGGATTAGCATAAACCAACCAACCAGTTTTGTTTTTTTTTGGAATAATAGAGTATAGAATTCCTTAATTAGTCAATATGGGAACCACAAATTTTAAGTTGAATATTTTTAAAGAATTGTGGACCGTACCATTTAATTTGTAAAATGGAGTATATAATATGTCTTTTATCTTAAATATTTGAATTGTGTAAATATTTGTCATTTAATTTGTACTTGCTTTCTGAAAAAACACTCATATGTCCGTTTCAAATATGGTGTTTGAAGTTGAGTTTGACAAATTCAAACTTCACAAATGCAAGAAGTTATACTTCTATATAAGTAAAGTTATTTTTATCTGAAATCAATCATTTTGTATGAACTTAAGTCATATATTATTAAATTTCAGTCATATATAACTTTTAGACAATATGTCTAAAGTTAAACTTTGTCAAAACTAGTTTCAGTGATCATATTTCTATAGTTTTCTCGAAATAAATATACATATAAAATATTAAAAAGTGAACATAAATTAAATCGCGGAATCAAATCAATAACCACGCACTTATCCCCGGCCCGTTTCCAATATGTTCCTTTTAATTAGAGCAACTTTCACATATAGCAAACACAAAATTCATATTTGTATGCTATAGCAAAGTTTGCATAATTGCGCTCCATAGCAAACATATATATGTATAATTCGCTATACATATACAAAAAAAAACAGTTGTATAATCTGCTTTGGTATACAACTATACATATACAAAAAGATCAATCGTATAAAGTGAGAGAGGCGAGTGAGCGAGATCTGGGAGAGTGGCGAGCAAGATCTGGGAGAGTGACGAGCGAAATCTGGGAGAGGGGAGAGAGGGGAACGAAAATATATGTATATATACAATTTTCACGCATTTTATACATTAGCGTTTTTGTATAAAGTGAGAGAGGCGAGTGACAGAGCGAGATCTGGGAGAGTGGCGAGCAAGATCTGGGAGAG
>NW_006239198.1:392576-399027 GCF_000226075.1 Solanum tuberosum | reverse complement strand
AGCGAGATCTGGGAGAGGGGAGAGAGGGGAACGAAAATATATGTATATATACAATTTTCTCTCGCTTTATACAAACACAAACGCACTTTATACACTTGCGTTTGTATAAAAAATGAGAGAGACGAGGGAGAGAACGAGAGTGGAGAGCGAGATTCACCAGGAGAGAGGTGAAATAGCAACAATTTGCTATGAGGTACAATTAAATCAAACTATATTTATAGCATTAAATTTAAATTAATAGTTTGCTATTATATACAATTTTCCCTTTTAATTAAGAGGGGTCATTTCCATACTTAAATATGATTAATTCCAACGTAATTGCTCTACAGTCTACATAAATTTTATTTTTATTTTTTAAATAATGTTTATTTTAACGTTTAAAAACTAAGAGTCTGCTAACACGATTATTAGGTGATAAGAATATTTATACTCCACACAAATGACAAATCATCCTACTTGTTTTAGAAGTATATATGATTCAAATTAAGTGGCTAATTTTACGTAAGCCATCTTTATTAGGTTAATTAATTAAGTGTTCAATTATCTTCAACATATAGCTAACTAGTGGTATGTATCAACGTATTGTGGTGGAATGGTTGAGGTTTCTTCACCCTTAATCAGAGAGCTCAAGTTCAAAGCGCCCTAAATATATGGAAAAAAATCTGACTATCCTTGATTAAAGTTAAATTATTTGACTCTAAAAATCGAAATAATTGAGAGAAAATAAAAGTAGAAACTTCATAGAGTAATTATTTCCACTCTAAAAAAATAGTACAAGCTCCACATGACACTTCAAAGTAGAATACACATGGCCAAACTCTTTTTTTTTCTATAAAAGAGAAAATTAATGAGATAAACTCCATAACTATGTAACTTCCTTCCCCATTATACACATTATTTAATTTAATTATTTGTCACGTCATCTTTATTTTTTTACTTATATAGTACTCCCGCAGTCTTAATTTTAATTTAGCATGCAACTAGTTTCTTGTTACTCAACTAGATAGTCGTTACTTTTAAAAAATTATTCTTTTTATCGAAGGAAACTAAATAATGAAGAAAATTATTTTTTTGAAATGATAATTATTAGGTAACTGACCATCTGAAGAATCAACCCAACCAAGATAAATTTATAAATTGAAAAGTATAACACTTCAATTCTTATCAAAATCCATTTTTTATGCAGACTCGAACTCGAAATCTCTCGTTAATGATAAAACAAACTATTTGCCAGTATATCAAATCTTTTGGTAAAGGCAATGAAAAGTTGATGTTGAGATCATGTACATAACTATTGAAAATTGAAAGCATTTGACAACCTTGTTTCAAGGAGGAAAAATGGCATAGAAAGATGGATTTCCACCAAGCAAAAGGTCATGCAAATAATTATTAGAGGTACACATGAAGAATAAATTAAGCAATTAGGAGTTTTTAGCAAAGAAGCAACCAAACAAATCTTTTTATGATTTTGAGGACATTATTTGAAGACAATTGAAAATAATGTGAAACTTCTTTGTCATATAACTAATGAGATCTTTTTATGGGATTCCTTACTTTCTCATTAATCTCTCCACTCATTTGGACTAATGTATGGAAGTATTCCCTCAGTTACAAATTATTTGTCGTGTTTCTCTTTTACATATTTTAAAGAAAATATTAAATAGGAGAAGGTTTTGTCTATTTTACCTTTATTTATATCTTAAATATAATCTCTGTTGAGATAATTAATTTTTAAAATCACGACAGATAATTTAAAAGGTAAAGGAGTAAGTGTGAGATTGATGGAAACAAAGGAACATGGACCTTTTTATTTTGTTTGATTGTTCCAAGGAGATTGTATTGTTCTCATTTAAATTTCACTTTTTTGGTGCACATGATATGGAGGAACTTATTGGGATTCTATACCACTATCACATTATTGTTATTTGTATTTTGTGTGTGGTCATTCATGGGTTCTGATTGGGATGCTACTTTAAATTAAAACAAGAAGGTGAAGTGTGTGGATATTTCTTTATCATTATTTCAAGAATATAACTTAAAATAAAAAATAATAAAAATCACATCTTTGATTCTGTATTTTCTTGATTCTATCCTTACAATATTGGGAAAAAGAAAGTAAAATAACACTAAGTTTTGGTCGGCAGGGTTACTCAATACATGTGGTGATAGGAGATAGAATGTATTCGGTGAAATAGTCGATGTCAAAAGTAACCCTTTCTTTTATAATAGTGGTATTAGGGCTGACTTGCACACCTTGACTAATTACACCTGATATCTATAGTTCTATACTATCCATCATCAATATAAGTATCAGATAATTTTGTCCACCAAAATTTGAATAAATGAAAAAAAAAAATCATTGAATGTTTTCGTCCACCAACATAGGTCCATGTCTAGCCAACTTTTGAAGCTTAGAATATGGGCATATGGCAATTGATGATGCTCTATTGACTTATCATTAAAGGCATATTATGAATTTGATAGTGCTATATGAGGAGTTTTGGTCTTGGTAATGTGAAAGAGGATAATATTGAATGTCAAATTGAATTTGGTGCATAAATTCAACAAATATTATTAGCCTATATTAATTTGGTGATCATGATTAAGAAAAATTCAAGCAAAGTAGATGAAAAGAAGAAGAGATCGAAAGTAAAATTAACGAATAACCACTTTTCAGCTTCTGTAATTGAAAAATCGTTATTATTATGAAGTTTCACATTTCACAAGTAAAACTTTATGATAACGTTCTGAAGTTCATTCTACTTTTGGAATGTGAAACTACATAACAATTTGACTATTTTTTAAAAGATGAAGCTAATTAAATGGCCAATATATGCAATTTCTACAATCGTAATGAAAATAGAGAACTCTACATTGAATCTCTAAAGCAACACTTGAATTGTCTTTTGTCAAATGGAATTTCACTAGAATTTGAAATTTCATAAAAATGGCTACTTTTTTAAAGTGGTGCCAAAAAGTGGTCAATAAATATTGATTTACTGATTCTTGGTGGTAATTGAGGTAGTGGATTTAGGCTTCTTGTTGATGGAAGCAAGTGGATATTATGTCATTTTTAACTTTCATTTTCACATTAGTAGTGATGGGTTTCCTCTCTGGACTTCTACCAACTATCAATTACTACATGCCCAATTATGTAAAAGGAAAATGATAACCCCAATTTCCAAAGTCATTTCATATTTGCATTTGGTCACTTGACCTTAAAAAAAAAATAGTATTAGATATGGGAGTGATTAAGGATCTTTTTGGTGAAGTTCATGGTTTTATCACACTATCTTGATGTTATTATTTTTCTCTCATTTCTTCCATTGTTTTCTTCTTTTGTTACTTGGGTTGGATGCACATGCACTTGAGCCAAGGGTTTTTCGGAAACAACCTCTCTATCTCCATGACGTAGTGGTAAGGTCTGCATACACTTTACCCTCTACAGACCCCACTTTGTGAGATTTCACTGGGTATGTTGTTATTGGTGAAGTTCATGGCTAGATATTAGGAACAAATACAAAAGACTTGATTTGTATGAAGAGGTTTCCCCCTGATCTTGATTTGTCTAAAACCACAGAACAGACACTGTGCCCTCAAAACATTTGTTCAGAACAACTATGTAATCATATTGGGGCACAGAGTTGTTAAAAGGCCTGCTAGATTTGGGGAGTAACCCCAGAAGGATCAAAATATATATGAGTTGGACTTTCATTCATGGGCCAAAGTCCAGTTAGCATGAAATAAAACAGCCACCTAAAATAGGTGGTGAAGACTGATTTCCCACAAATTCCATAAAATGGATCACCATTAAACTGTGCACCAGGCACTATAACTTGTCAACCATTCACTAGTCACTATATAACAACATGAAACTTGAAATATCAGACCGCGAAATCGCGCCCCTAACTAATGGCTACATAACTTACAACCCAACCTAAAGATTGTATAAAGTTACAGTTCTTCTATATCCTCAAGTGAATCAAACTCTTCATTAATTCGACGAAGTTCTTCATCATCAATAGTAACTGTGCTAAACCACTTAGGTTGAGAATGACCCCATGGCATTGTTGGCGGGACACTAGCTTTCAAACTCTGCTCAATGGATGCCTCTGCATCTTCTGACTCTGCTTGCTTTTCTTTTTTAGGTTGGTTAAACAGCTGGGACTTCATCTCCCAGCAAACTTTCAGGTCTTCCTCATTTCGAGCTTTGTTCAACTTATCCATCAGATCAGTGAATGCTGCAACATGCTCAGCTTCAGCAGTCTTGGCCTTTTTCTTTTTGCCAAGTGCATCTAGATCATTAAGGTCAGTAGCATTGTCACCTGCCTCCAACTTCCTCACCTTCCTCAATCCCTGATCTATGACATATTGCATTCTCTTTCTGGTATTCTCTATTCTAACTGGATCTGACCTAAGCTGTAACTTCACTCGGTTCATCATTGCTTCATTCTCATCTTCTGTCGAACCATCCTCATTCTTCTCATCCTCTGCAGAATTCACTCCAAACACCTCTTCTAATAGACCAATATTCTGCATGTACCGATCAAAAGCTTCATTTTCAGCTGCAATGTTGCTGTCCCTGTATTCCTTCAACTGCATAAACCTCCATTCGTTTATGACTTGTGCATCCTGTAGTTTATCATTAAGGTCAATTTTTTTTAAAGTAAACTCATGGAGAAAACACAAGAACTCCACATACCTTTCTGCTCAGTGGCCTCCTCGACCTTAGTGGGGTCTGCAAATTATTGAACTGTGCAAAGTTGGTGGAAAGTTGACGAAGTGAAACAGCTCTGTGCGAGCTCCTTGAGTAAAGAAAATAAAAGTTATACAATATTCTACCTAAGAGCAAGAAGCTCAATAATCAGCAATCTATTCTGCCAAATTAACAGAAGATTTGGGTGTGGGAGCATGCAGTAGATATGGAAATGCATGTGACAAACCCTAGTAATTCAACAGATTATTCCAAAGAAGGTAACATAATAATCAAATACCATAAAAAGATTTGAGTGCCAAGAACTTGCAATGCAAATGCCGAAGAGATCACATCAAAATGAAGGATCCTCGAAGCGAATTTCGAATGAAGGATTGTTAACTGAGACAGCTGATGGTTGTAACTTACTCTTTACATCATAGATGGTTGGTGCAGTAACAGTCAAACTTCTCATCACTAAAGCAGTCATATATAAACGTGATCATGCATATTTGAGTAAAACTTACCCAGCATGAGATGCTTCAGTGGATTGCTGGTCCACCACAGGAGACCCAGAAGCTGGTATCTTATCTGGAAGAGTTGAACCACCTTTCAGAACTGCACAAGGCCAAATAAAGAATACATATTCTTGAGCAGAAGAAAGGAGTGATAGAATCACATTGGAACATTTTCTCTATCAGGCAGCCCTTTAGTAAAAGCTTCTAAGAAACAAGAAATTGCCTTAACAGAAGGTGTGCTAAAGTCCCTGCTATCAGTCTCTTTCATCTGATGACTTTTTAATATGTGATGCTTTCAACTTTTTAAAGAACTAGGCAGTCAATGAAAAGTTGACTAATCGGTTACATGTCAAAAGCCCCAAATGCAGTTCATTACCACATAACATCCTAATGATGTCAAAACAAAAATTACACCAAATGTTAATGCCATGGTTAATAGTGTGAAGCTAAAAATATTACTTTTCTTTTTTGGCTTGCAACAATTACTCTAATGCAGAAAACATTTACAGATACTCAAACCATGAAGCCATGATTCCCCAACGACTATGGTTGGGTATCAGGTACTCCACACTACCCTTACAGATGCCTGACTCTAGTTGGAGGGCAAATTTTAATCATGTCTACATGTGGTGGCATGTTTCTCTACTACTCACAACCAACATCTGGTGAACGAATAAGTAAGCCGGTAAGCATCTGGGACCTCCTGGTAACCAATTTCAAAGATTCTCAGTGCAGCAATAACGCACAAGTAATCTGAAAGGGGAAGGCTTTAGGTTCCAGGCCTCTAGTCCAAGTTTGATGATACTTTTAAATTTTAAAGCCAGGAATAAATCAAATGAAGCACTGTTCCCATCTTTAGATGTTAAACTTCATAATAGCATTATTGGAGATAAAAAAGAATCTATCGAAGCGACTGAAACTAGAATAAGTTAAATATAAGATTAAAAAAATGTGATAAATAAAAGATAATACTAAAAAGAGCAAATTCTTCACCGTACATAACAAAAAGGCATAGGTGCAATTTATTAACTAGAATTGAGGAATACTAAGCAGCTGTGAAATTTTTAAGTTGATCATACCATGAATATGACAGGGATTTTGCGCTTTGGCACAGCAATTTTTGCATGACTGGAATGGACACCTGCAAATTCGATTATCACCCATTAGAAAGACAACATATGAAGAGAGGAGAAAGAAGGGAAGGGGGGGGGGGGGGGGGGGGGGGGGAAAAAAAAGAAGA
>NW_006239198.1:383545-392304 GCF_000226075.1 Solanum tuberosum | reverse complement strand
GGGGGGGGGGAGGGGGGGATGAATAAACCAGCAAGAATGAGAGAAAATAGGATAAAAACTTTAAATAAGTAAATCAAAAGCAATCCCAAAAAGGTTTTGACATGAGAGAATGAGATCAATGAGGTATAGTGATGCTACTTTGATTAATTGATCAACTTAAATCATGAGGGTAACTTAACATATCTTGGTAGATCATGCAAGACAGTAACTCTTCCATGTACAATTGAAGTCTTGAAAGTAAAGGATGCCATGAAAAATATGAAGGTTAGAAATATTTATGTTAGAAACGACACCTTGTAATGTCTTAAAAAGGTTTAGAGTCGTACTCATTATCAAGCTATTCAATGTTATATTAAGAAATAGAGAGATACCAAATGGAGAAGGAGGATCATGGTTCAAATATATATGAACAAAGGAGATGTTCAGAGTTCTGCTGTGGTTTTAAACTTACCGGTCATACGACAAGATTATCTATACACAAGATAAGTGAAGCAGAAATAAGAATGTTAAAGATAACTATGTGATCATATAAGACTAGAAATGATTAGATCCCACCGAACATACAAGTAGTACACATGGAGTATAAGAAGAGAGAATGTCAGCTGAGATAATATGGTTGTCATCCGTAAACCCTCATATGCACAAGTTCATCAGTGCGGTCACTATGACGATTGAAGGTGTTAAAATAGATGAGGCTGACTTAAAATCATATGGACGCTAGTTGTCTCAAATGATTGACAATCTTTTAAAATCCATAAGCAAAAAACAGAATACAATAGCGGTAAAAGATCCAACACCAACTAATTGGGAATTGGGATTAAGGCTTAGTCCTACTAGATTAGACTCAGTGTTTGCAAGGAATCTTTTTAGCTTCTTTCACGATTACCATTATTCTGCCCAGAGATGACCATTGCCTGCTAAAAGAAACATATTTTAAACCTACAGATTTACTCAATATCAACTTCCAGCCCTAACCCCAAGATCCTGAGATCGAATACCACTCACTTAGCACCAAGGGGCCAAGCTCACCACTATCCAAAATAATCATAATTTTATTTTCTACACTTGCAATAGAGGGTAATTCACATCAAATTACTTATAGAATAGAATCAAAGAATATACCAATGTAATTATCAAGTAAAGCTAAGAAAGCAGATGATCAAATATTTGACAAAATGATACGAGAAATAGTAAAAGGTGATGGAGTACTGCTATCTGAAGCTTAAAAATAGAATCACCTGTCTGCATCACCATTGATATCTTCCTCCATTTCTACCTTACCCAGTTTCTTTAAAATTTCTTTTACACAGATAGAGAGAAGGGACGAAGGAATAGAGGAAAGAGGGGAAACATACACAAGTTATAAGGCGATTTTCATTATAGTTAATGAATTATTCCTCTTTTGATTAGTTAGTCAATTAATGTTAACTTCTCTTGTGTCAGACTTTGACAAACTGGCTACTAATATAGAGCATTAGATTTCTGTCATAATGACAACAATTAAAGGTGTCGAATGACAACAAGTCTCAGACTCTCAGTTATGACTTGTAACGGCTTCAAAATTGACGTGAAATTTAACTTTTCCCTGCTTTTCAGGGAGAGAGAAATTTAAATTTGATCATCTGTCTTTATTTTCCATGAAAAAGCAAAATCATTTAGTAAAAGTGGAAGGGGGTGAAAAAGTAGCCCGCTTTCTCAATTGCGGAGTAATTGCTATATAAAATCGTACCCCTAAGACTGCAGCTTCATCAAAAGGTCTTTGCCTTATGAATGTAAAATTGAAAGGATGATCAAGCAGAAATAGCACTTCCTTAGTGCTTAAATAAGTAGCATCTTAGTTTACAGTGCAAGTATACTAGATTGCTAAAGTGACCACACAAGCTCTTGACGAAAAGAATTGTCATAACCACTTTTAGAACATCTAACCATTAAAAAGTTAAGGGAAAAAGAATATCATTCCACTACAACCTCAAAGAAGTAAATCTTTATTTCACTTTGTACATACTAAGAGAGCTAAAGAGAATACACCAGTTCTTGATAAAAAGAAGCGTCACTGAAAAACGGATGAGGAAACTCAAAATAAAGAAAAAATGGTAGTTGAACTTCTTTTTTATATTTTATACAAGTAAAAAATGGTAGTTTAATTTTGGTCCCTATTATAACTTCCACACTGAAGTATGAAAAGGTGAGTCCACAGCATGATCAGAGAAATTAAACAAGCAAAGTTGCAAACTGTAAAGATACTTATTCTCATACCACTGAAATTAAAAATTTTAAGAATTGAATCGGGTGGAGAAAACATATCATTTTGTTAATTCACCCATTAAAGAAGTTACATGATTATAACCTTTCTTTGGATTTAAGTAATCGATAATGCAAGTAATATTTCGCTTCTTGTTTCTGTTAACAGAAATATATATCTATGACGGTGTATTCTTGTAAAACTTTTCCTTTTCCGTATTATTTCTAGAATACTGACATTATCTGGACATGTTTCCCTACCCAAAAGTACCTTGCTTTCACAAAACTCTCCAAGTATACCATAACAAAATCGGAAAAAAAGAGGGAAAAACTTATCAGAAAACTGTCCTTTTGATTTATAAGTAAAATATGATGACTAAGAGCCTGTTTGGATTGCCTTAGTGCTTTTGGCTTATAAGTAAAAAGCCATAAGTTAGGATTTCTAACTTATGGTTTTTGACTTATTTTTGTTATTTTGGCTTAGAAAGTGCTTATAAGCACTTCTTAATTTTATCCAAACACTTCAAAAGTGCTTGAAAGTTATTTTAGCTTAAAAGCACCTAAAATAAGCCAGTCCAAACAGGCTCTAAGAAAAAAGTAATATATTGTTGCATACCAAAGCAAATAACTAATGCACAATGTTGTAAATATGAGGAAGCAAAATCCAAATTGATCTCTGACACGCTCAAATAGTAATCTAACCGACTAACATCCAAAGTGAAATGTCTGTGGCAAAATATTCTGTCCGCAAGGATCTGATAAAGAAAATTTAATCAGTCACACCAAATTTGGTTTCCAACAAGTATCCTACAGGTGTTGCTCCCCCTATTCGAAACTTCTTTTTCCTGAGCAATACCATAGATAGGCCCATGTAACTCCATCAAACCTAAAACAATCATCCAGTTCCACGAGAACCCTCTAAATTCTAAATTTGCACCTACTACTGAAGCCAACAATAGATGGCCAATGCAACAACAGAGTCATCTAACTCGTATTTCCAGGCCTCTTCTCTGAAAATTGGCAAATCAGAATACTGTCAGCTCATCCAGCTAAGTAATAAGACACTCCTCCTACTAGCAGTATCGGGTCACCATCAACATATCTGTGTGTAAAAGCTCTAGTTTATTTTGTATAATCGATGGGGATGAAATGGCATTTTGAAAAAGAATCAAATTACATTTGATAAGCTTTGTAGCCTGGAATTGCTTAGATTGCTTTATTTGCGAATCTCTAAGTAACCAAACCAAATGATTTAGTGTTTGAAGCAACCTAACAATCAGCTTATATTTCAAATGTAAAGCACTAAGTAATTGTTTCCACATACAATTAATGGACCTGACAAATGCATGCACAAAAATAAATGAATTTAAATTATTCAGAAACCTTCCAAACCCAAACGAGCAACAACTACAACAAGAACATACCTAGTGTAATCCCACAAGTGGGGTCTAGGAAGGGTAGGACCTTACCTCTACCTTTGTGGGTAGAGATTCCAGTAAACCCTCGGCTCAAAAGAAATGTAACTGATGCTTGAAAGTAAGAAAGAACAAGAAACAACAAAATAAAAATGTACAAAACAAGTGTAGCAACAGATACTAATACACATTGGATAAAGGGAAGTACTTGATACTAAATCATACTACTAAAAGTACGATAACACTCGACTACGTACTAACCTTCTACCTTAATCCTCCACCTTCATACCTTCGAATGTAAGATCATGTCCTCACTCAGCTAAAGTCGTGTCATGTCATGTCTAATCACTCCCCCCCCCCTCAAATTCTTCTTCAGCTTGCTTCTACTACCTCTCTTGACTCCTGCTACAGTAAACGTCTCACACCTTCTCACTAGCACCTTCTATTCACATGTACGAACCATCTCACCCTTACTTCCCTCATCTTGTCCGCTGCAGAGGTCACTCCCACCTTGTCCCATATAGCTTCATTCTCAATCATATCTTTTCCAATATGCACACACATTTATTTGAGTATCCTCATCTCGGCTACCTTCATCTTCTGAACGTGGGCATTCTTGACTGGCCAACACTCTGCCACAAACGAGAGCCTACAAATAATTCATTTTATCTCTACAGTGATACATGCCAAATTCATTGTTTCTTCAATCGTGTACAAAGATTCTTCCTTTCTCTTGAGAGACTGACGAGCTGCAATTGAACCAAATACTAAAAGCCACTCAACTTCAGCCTTCTTCTAGAAAAAATCCAGTGGTTAAGAACATGAAATCTGAAAGCAGTAATCACATCGAGAAGGAATGACCAAATGATTCCCTGGCCCTTAATAAACTGCATTTGTGTTAATCTGTCTACTAATTATACATAGATACTGCATTTGCTTAAAATTTAAATGATATTCTTTCCATTTTGAATAATTCTGAACGGTTTGACTGCATTCCACTTAAAATAGTACTCCTTATACAATTTGTTCGACTTTCAAAACCTCAAGTTCATTTGATTTGTGAAATTAGTCCTCTCTATCAAACAGATTTTTCAACTATCACTTAGGTATCTGGCTCCACTAACATTAACACAACACATAATTCAAGGGAACACTTAAATCTCTGAGTTCATCCAAGCAACATAGTATAAAACAACACTTAGAAAGTACAAGATATGTGCAATAATCATGGACATACACTTATGAACCGAATAAAACTGGGAATTAGGGTTTCTGAAGCACAATTTCAATGGAATAAACTGAAAAAACGCTATACAGAAACGACAGAGAACAAAGACATCACCTTGAGCGAGCAACATTGCCGCACTTAATGCACTTCGGCTTATTAAGACCTCGGAGATTTTTGGATGCGTTTGTCGTCGGAAGGCTGGAAAAAGCAGCAGCGGTTGCGGTGGGAACGGCGGGTGCAGGTGCCGGTGAAGGAGCGTTATCGGCGCTCTGGTTACTTAGGGCAGGCGACGATGCAGCCATTGATGAACAACTTAGGCATTCAAAGGCTTCACCTTTACTCTTTCATTCATTGAGCTGGTGGAGCAACCGAGGGAGAGTTCTCGTAACGGTTAACTGCGGCGGCGCGTGGGTTCAATTGCTCCGTTTTGCTGCTGAAACGTTCTACAGAATTGTCTTCGATTGGGTAAAAGACTTATCAGACATAAAAGATTTGGTTTTATATCAAGGAATTATAGTACTGTTTTGCCCTTGCATTTACCTTATGGAGTTATACTTATTGAGGTCCTCATTGGTAATTTACAAAATAAATAAATTCAATTGTTTTTTTCATGTAATTAGATTTCTTTTTTCTTGTCAGTATCTAAAATTATTCTCAAAGGATTTAATATCTAAAGTTGACCAATATCTGGAATTTTTTCCTATTTGAATAAAATAAAATATTGAAATTCAGAAACTGAGATGATCAGAATAGTTCTAAAAAACATAATCATGATAATACACAATAAATTAAATAAAAAATTATTTATGATATAATTTTTTTTTTTTAAATAATTGGTTAAATTGAATAATTGACAATTAGCCTTAGATATCGAATCGAGTGAAGCTAAATCAAGCAAGATATAATATGTAATCAAGTTTTTTTATATTTGCACTTCATTATAACATCCTAATTTTCGTCAGACTCGATTTTTCATATTATATTTTATTTTTTTATAACAAGATTCTCCCTATAGCAACAATGGCATTCATTATGGTGGTACACTCTTTGTAAAACATACTCACATATCATATAAAATTATTTGTAAGAAATATCATATGTATAAAAAATATATTAAGATATTCGTGATAATCATCATTAATGTCATGCACATAGTAAACCATAATAAATTCTGTACAAATATTAAAATAAAAAAATAGTATATAAATAGTGCTCATCATGTATGCTACTAATTTTTT
Organism: Solanum tuberosum; assembly: GCF_000226075.1. Taxonomy (NCBI): domain Eukaryota; kingdom Viridiplantae; phylum Streptophyta; class Magnoliopsida; order Solanales; family Solanaceae; genus Solanum; species Solanum tuberosum. The sequence goes on along the minus strand of NW_006239198.1, from coordinate 386,182 downwards.
TATGAAATTAATTAACATATACATTCTTTCTTATAGTAAACATGAAATTTTCAAATAAATATTGTCGGTACAACTAGGTTTGACGGTAATACTAAGTCGGGTTGATTTATTTGAACTTTTTATCATACCCAATTTGAGTTTGGGCCTGAGTTAGGAGTGACAAAACTAAACTCAATCCGTCCAGCCTGACCCAATCCATTTAGGTGTTGATTAGTTATTGACCTGTCCATTTGTTAGTTCAACCCAACTCATGTTAACCCATTAAAAATTGGGTTGATATGTAATCCAATTTGATTTTTGAGAAATCTTGTCAAAATATTATTAAAACTTTTTTATTTTATTTTATATGTTATATATAGTTATAATAAAGAAAAAAAATATTTTTTAGGTACTAAAAGCTTATAAAATAACAAATAAAGCTATTAAAACTTAGTAAAAATTGGCGGGTTGAGTTATGACCCGTTTTACCCCAACTCATTTGAGCCTAAACAAATTTGGATTGGATTAGATCTTGACCTATTTATTATTTTGATCCATTTTAATCCACACAAATTTAACCCAACCCGTCCAATCGCCATCCCTAGTCTGAGATGAGCCCAGAGCAACTTTTTTCTAGAGAAAGTTAGGTATATATGATATATCTATTATCTTTTGTTCAATTAGTTTATTAACATATGCAATATATATAATGTGTATATTTAGTATAAAATAGATTATTTTTATATTTTGTAAATTAGATGATCAAATATTTTATAACAATCAAATCAAATGCATTCAAATAATTAGCACTAGGCAATAACACAAGAAGTAAATAAATCATACTTTGCATCTCTATATTGAACCACGTCAATAATTTAAAGAGCATAACAAAGATCTAGTTACATTTGTCACTCAAGAAGTACGCTTTAGTTGTACACTCTCTCTCTCTCTCTATATATATATATATATATATCAGTGGCGTAGCCAGAAATTTTATCAAGGTGGTCCAAACTTTGAATAATATTTATTTTTTTAAAACGATGATTTATAGAGATTCTATTTTTAATAATATTGTGATATAATTTGGGTAAATTGATCTCCTATTTATAGAGAAAGAAAACTTTTATTCCAAAAGGAAAATGTATTAAAATTTAAGAAAATCTTATTCCACAAAGGAAAAAGGAATTAAAATATAAGAAAATCTTATTCCACAAGGAAAATGTAATAAAATTTAAGGATTTTTTTCCAATTAAAACCTTATTCCAAAAGGAAAATGTATTAAGATTTAAGAAAATCTTATTCCACAAAGGAAAAAGGTATTAAAATTTAAGGAAATAATTTAATTTTAATTGGAAAAAAAATAATCCTTATTGGAGGTGAGTTTTGAACTTGGGTCACTCAAGACAAGCATAACAATATTTACCACCAAGCTACTAAATATTTATGTTAAACTTAGGCATGTTTATTTAGTTACAAACTTCAAGAAGGCAAAATAATTACAGAAAAATGAAAATGCTCATGTAGGGAATCGAACTGGGGCGTAGAGTGGGTTTGTGACAGCTCTAGCTATCTCCACTACGGGTTACTTTGTTATTTTTGGATGTCCAAAATACAATATATATACCAATATAAGTCAAAACTTTACGTGTATATATCGTATAATTTTTCGACAAAGGGTGTCCAATTGGACACCCTGGGGATAAGGTGGCTCCGCCCCTATAATATATATATATACTATGATTAAAAGGCTACTTATATCGACTTAAAAAGTATCAAAATTTAAAGTGTGAATTAATTAAGATCGACTTTCATAAAGCACACTAGTATAGGTGTTATTTATTTAATGCAATAATAATTTTAATAATTACAATTTACATATTTCGTTCGAATTACTTTTAATTAGATAAACTGTATTTATCTTTAAATACATTATATCTAACAAATGTATCTTTCATGTCTCGCTCGCTTCTTTCCTCTCTTATTTGCCTTTCCAAATCCTCTACTTTCTTGTAATTGTATTTCACAATTTCAAAGAGTATATTTTTGAGCGTTACATTATAAAAATATAGTATTTAGTTAACTTAATTGCTACGCCTTAGTCCGGACCACTAACATTTGGTGATATCATGGCTAACATGTGTCACGTTCTAGAAATTTGACTATTTTAAACGTTTCACTTTTCTTATTTTATAATATATTATTACTATATAAGAAGAGTGAATAAAATTCACTCTTCTTTTGACACATGGCACTAAAAAAAGGAGAGGGTTGAACATAAGTGTCAAGGTGAGGGTATTTTGGGTATTTCAAAATACCCTCACATTCACACTTATCTACTAAAATAATAATATATATAATAGTAATATATAGTGTATAATATATAAGTAGTAGATAAGTGTGAATGTGAGGGTATTTTGGGTATTTAAAAATACCCTCACCTTGACACTTATGTTCAACCCTCTCCTTTTTTTTGGTGCCATGTGTCAAAAGAAGAGTGAATTTTATTCACTCTTATTATATAGTATATAATATATAATATATAATATAATAACTATTCAAAAGAAGGGCCGAATGATGAAAAAGATCTCTTTGGTCCTTTCAATTTGTACCAGAAGAAGATGGGCTTAGCCCAATCTATCTTTAAGGCCCATTTTGCAC